>NC_069499.1:973118618-973211118 GCF_027579735.1 Bombina bombina | reverse complement strand
GCAATCAGCCAATAGGATTGAGCTTGCATTCTATTGGCTTATTAGAACAGCCAATAGAATGCAAGCTCAATCCTATTGGCTGATTGGATCAGCCAATAGGATTGAACTTCAATCCTATTGGCTGATTGCATCAGCCAATAGGATTTTTCCTACCTTAATTTCTGATTGGCTGATAGAATCCTATCAGCCAATCGGAATTCAAGGGACGCCATCTTGGATGACGTCATTTAAAGGAACCGTCATTCGTCGGGTAGTCGTCGGTCTGGATGGATGCGCCACGTCGGATGTCTTCAAGATGGAGCCGCTCCACTTCGGATGGATGAAGATAGAAGATGCCGCCTGGATGAAGACTTCTGCCCGTCTGGAGGTTCTCTTCTGCCCGGATCGGATGAAGACTTCTGCCCCTCTGGAGGACCACTTCTGCCCGCTTGGGTGAAGACGTCTCAATGTAGGGTGATCTTCAAGGAGGTAGTGTTAGGTTTTATTAAGGGGGGATTGGGTGGGTTTTAGAGTAGGGTTGGGTGTGTGGGTGGTGGGTTTTAATGTTGGGGGGGTATTGTATTTTTTTTTTACAGGTAAAAGGCCTTTTTAAGGACTATTTGTAATTTAGTATAGGGTAGGGTTTTTTATTTTGGGGGTCTTTTTTATTTAATTAGGGGGATTAGATTAGGTGTAATTAGTTTAAAATTCTTGTATTTATTTTATTTTTTTCTGTAATTTAGTTTTTTTTCCGTACTTTAGTTTATTTAATTTAATTGTAGTTAATTTAGGAAATTATTTTAATTATAGTGTAGTGTTAGGTGTAATTGTAATTTAGGTTAGGATTTATTTTACAGGTAAATTTGTCTTTATTTTAACTAGGTAGTTATTAAATAGTTAATAACTATTTAATAATGATTGTACCTGCTTAAAATAAATACAAAGTTGCCTGTAAAATAAAAATAAACCCTAAGATAGATACAAATGTAACTATTAGTTATATTGTAGCTATCTTAGGGTTTATTTTATCGGTAAGTATTTAGTTTTAAATAGGAATAATTTAGTTAATTGTAGTAATTTTATTTAGTTTTATTAAAATTATATTTAAGTTAGGGGCGTGTTAGGGTTAGACTTAGGTTTAGGGGTTAATCAATTTAATATAGTTGCAGCGACGTTGGGGGCGGCAGATTAGGGGTTAATAAATGTAGGTAGGTGTTGGCGATGTTAGGGATGGCAAATTAGGGGTTAATAAAATTTAACTAGTGTTTGCGAGGAGGGAGTGCGGCGGTTTAGGGGTTAATATATTTATTGAAGTGGCGGCGATCTCCGGTTCGACAGATTAGGGGTTAAACATTTTTATTTAGTGTTTGCGATGTGGGGGACCTCGGTTTAGGGGTTAATAGGTAGTTTATGGGTGTTAGTGTACTTTGTAGCACTTTAGTTAAGAGTTTTATGTTACGGCGTTAACCCATAAAACTCTTAACTACTGACTTTTAAATGCGGTAGGAGTCTTGACAGGAGAGGGTCTACCGCTCACTTCTTCCAAGACTCGTAATACCGGCGTTAGGAAAATCACATTGAAAAGATAGGATACGCAATTGACGTAAGGGGATTTGCGGTATGCTCGAGTCGCGGAAGAAAAGTGAGCGGGATACCTGTACCTGCCAGACTCGTAATACCAGCGGGCGTTAAAAAGCAGCGTTGGGACCTCTCAACGCTGCTTTTTAAGGCTAACGCAAGACTCGTAATCTAGCCGTTGGTTTGTTTGAGGCCTTTAAAAACTAGTATTAGATAATGTTATTATAAAATACATTACAAAAAGGAATTAATCATTAACTTAAAGAGACATTGTACTGTAAAATTGGCTTCGCTTTAATGTGTTTGCAATTAACCATTTTACCTGCCGGAGTGTATTATATTATTAAAGGGGCATGAAACGCACATTTATTTATTTTTATGATTTAGATAGAGCATGTGATTTTAAACAACTTTCCAATTTATTTGGTTCTTTTGGTATCCTTTGTTGAAAATGCTACCTAGGTAAGTTTAAGAGCTGCTAATTGGTGGCTGCACATATATGCCTCATGTTATTGGTTCACCCAATGTGATTAGCTAGCTCCCAGTAGTGCATTGCTGCTTCTTCAGTAGAATAGAATTTAGCAAATCATATAATAAAAGTAAAACAGAATTTATGTTTACCTGATAAATTACTTTCTCCAATGGTGTGTCCGGTCCACGGCGTCATCCTTACTTGTGGGATATTCTCTTCCCCAACAGGAAATGGCAAAGAGCCCAGCAAAGCTGGTCACATGATCCCTCCTAGGCTCCGCCTACCCCAGTCATTCGACCGGCGTTAAGGAGGAATATTTGCATAGGAGAAACCATATGATACCGTGGTGACTGTAGTTAAAGAAAATAAATTATCAGACCTGATTAAAAAACCAGGGCGGGCCGTGGACCGGACACACCGTTGGAGAAAGTAATTTATCAGGTAAACATAAATTCTGTTTTCTCCAACATAGGTGTGTCCGGTCCACGGCGTCATCCTTACTTGTGGGAACCAATACCAAAGCTTTAGGACACGGATGAAGGGAGGGAGCAAATCAGGTCACCTAAATGGAAGGCACCACGGCTTGCAAAACCTTTCTCCCAAAAATAGCCTCAGAAGAAGCAAAAGTATCAAACTTGTAAAATTTGGTAAAAGTGTGCAGTGAAGACCAAGTCGCTGCCCTACATATCTGATCAACAGAAGCCTCGTTCTTGAAGGCCCATGTGGAAGCCACAGCCCTAGTGGAATGAGCTGTGATTCTTTCAGGAGGCTGCCGTCCGGCAGTCTCGTAAGCCAATCTGATGATGCTTTTAATCCAAAAAGAGAGAGAGGTAGAAGTTGCTTTTTGACCTCTCCTTTTACCAGAATAAACAACAAACAAGGAAGATGTTTGTCTAAAATCCTTTGTAGCATCTAAATAGAATTTTAGAGCGCGAACAACATCCAAATTGTGCAACAAACGTTCCTTCTTCGAAACTGGTTTCGGACACAAAGAAGGCACGACTATCTCCTGGTGTGGTATTCTGAGCTTCGTATTTAAGTAAACAAGTATTTGCACATTGGTTATAAAGGTTAGCTCTAAAATTAGAGCTTGTTGCTCTTTTTTGTAGTAATCAGAAAACAACTTCTATGTAGCCTGATTAAACAATATGAGACATTTAATATATGATGAATTTGTATATTAACTACTGACTTAAGTGTTAATAAATATAAGGAATATTTAATATAATATATATCTTATGTTCAAGATATATATATATAACCGGAGGCCACAGATGAAAAAGAAATACTGACAAGCTCAGAATCTGAATTGGTAGAAACAAATGATTCTTCTTACTTCACGCAATCACACACAGCCTAAAATATTTACAAGTTCAGACATTCCACAGACATACAATGTTTGTTCATATTGGATGTTGCAGGTAATAGGAGATGCCCAATAATTCAGTATGGTAACAAAAACAAGCAGGTAAGAAGTTTAAAGGCTTTAGCATTGTTCGTATACGTTACCACCTTGAGGACCGTGATATTTCTGTTACCGCATTGGAAGATCCGTGTTTGGAGAGGCAGCGTGTGTGAATGCGGCTTACTTCCGGGTAGCGGTGAAAAAGTAGATCCGGCCGTTGAATGATCCAAAGTCGGTAATGACAAAGTAATGATTTGAGCATAAGAGATTCAAGACGCAGCTAGAGTAAACAAAGTAAACCACCTTGCACAGGATACAAGCAATAGGAGACCTGAGATAAGGAAAGCTACACCAGAGTAGCTAAGACTTCAATAATCAGGCAGTAAATGAGTGTTACAGGTAGTCCTTATATAGGGTGGAGACCAAATAGGAGGGGTTATAGTTAAAGGTATACCACATCTCCCCCCCTTCAAGGAAGCACCCCAGGGGTTTCCAAACTAGGTTTCTCAGGATAGCGGCGATGAAAATTTCGTAGAAGACGGGGAGTGCGAAGATCAGAATGAAGCTGCCAAGAGTTATCCTCCGAACCATAACCTTTCCATTTCACAAGATACTCTAACCTCTTCCTATGGATCCTAGAATCCAATACAGCTTCAACTTCATACTCCTCTCGATCATCAACGAGTATTGGAGGTGGTCGAGACAAGGAGAGAGACTGAGGTGAAGGAAGATATGGCTTTAACAGAGAGACATGAAAAGAGGGGTGAATCTTAAAATCCTGGGGAAGCTCTAATCTCACAGCATTGAGGTTGATTATTTTAGAAATCTTAAAAGGACCCAAATATTGATTTGCTAACTTTTTGCTAGGAACTGACAGTTTGAGATTCTTTGTCGAGAGTAGTACCAAATCTCCAATCTGATAAGCCGGGCTAGCAGTGTGATGGGTATCATATAACCTTTTTTGATAATCTTTAGCTTCCGAAAGATGTTTTTTCAGGATGTTAAGTCTTTCTTGTAGGGTAGTTGCGAAATCCAATGCTGAGGGAGAGTTCACTTGTTGAGAGGACAATGAAATAGTAGTAGGATGATATCCATAAGTAACGAAGAATGGGGATAGTTTAGTAGATGTAGAAGTAGTATTGTTATAACAGAATTCAGCCAAAGGTAAATAGGATGACCAGTCATCCTGCAGATGAGATATATAACAACGAAGATATTGCTCAAGGGTTTGGTTGAGTCGTTCTGTAAGGCCATTTGTCTGAGGGTGAAAAGCAGTTGAGTATCTAGAATCAATTTTGATTAACTTACATAGGGATCTCCAAAAATTAGAGGTAAACTGTGTACCACGATCAGTTATTATAACTTTGGGCAGTCCATGTAAGCGAACTATGTTGTCTAGGAAAACGTGAGCTGTAGTGAAAGCTGTAGGGAGACCTTTTAGGGGAATGTAATGAGCCAGTCTTGTTAAATGATCAATGACAACTAAAATAGTATTGTAATGGTGGGATTCAGGTAACTCGACAATAAAGTCCATTGATATGGTACTCCAGGGTTTGTCAGGAATAGGCAGAGGAGATAAAAGACCTGATGGTCTTTTGTGTGTTAACTTGTTTCTGGCACAGGTATCACAATGTTTTACATAGTTTGTAATATAGGTATCCATGAGTGGCCACCAATAATTTCTCCTGGTTAGGTCTATAGTTTTAGAAATACCTGGATGGCCTGCTAGTGTCCCGTCATGGGTTTGTTTAAGAATAGAAGATCTAATTTGTTTGGGGATATATAGTTTAGAATTATGATAAAAAAGACCAGTCTTGGAATCTTTTTGACAGTCTATTCCAAGTGGTGGTTCATGTTTTAATTCTTTTAAGATCTCCTCTTCTAAAGGTGTTAATAAACCTATAATTTTTTCTTTTGGAATGATTTGGTAAATTTGATTATGAGTGTCTTGTTCATGTAATCTAGAGAGGGCATCGGCTTTGGTATTTAAATGTCCTGGTCTGTAGGTTAAGAGAAAATCGAAACGATCAAAAAATATAGACCATCTTGCTTGTCTTGCAGACAAGGTCTTACTTGTTTTTAGAAATTCAAGATTTTTATGGTCAGTATAAATCTTAAAAGGTAGCTTAGAACCTTCTAATAAATGTCTCCAATGATCTAGAGCACGTTTTATAGCTAGAAGTTCTTTATCTCCTATGCTATAGTTTTTCTCAGCACTAGTTAACATTTTTGAATAGAAAGCAATAGGATGAATCTCAGTCTTGTTCTTATCTTGTTGTGATAAAACTGCACCGATACCTGAGTCGGATGCATCTACTTCAAGGATAAATTCTGAATCAAAATCTGGCATAACTAGAATGGGAGCTGTAGTAAAATTTTCTTTCAATTTATTAAAGGCAAGACTAGCGGATTCGGTCCACTTAAATCTTTGTTTTTCACTAGTGAGTGTTGTTAATGGTTTAACGATTGAAGAGAAATTTTTTATAAACTTCCTATAAAAATTCGCAAAACCAATGAATCGTTGTACAGATTTTGTGGAAGTAGGAGTAGGCCAATTTAGAATTGCTGATACCTTCTCTGGATCCATTTGAATTTTGTTGGGACTGATGATGTAACCCAAGAATTTTATTTCTGTGACATGAAAGGAACATTTTTCCAGTTTAGCATATAGTTTGTGTTCTTTTAAACGAGTTAATACCCAGCGTACATGTTTTTCATGCTCTTGAGGTGTTCTAGAATAAATTAATATGTCGTCAAGGTATATTATGACACAAACGTCTATCAGGTCACGAAAGATCTCATTTATAAAAAACTGAAAAGTTGCCGGAGCATTACTCAGACCAAAAGGCATTACATTATATTGGAAAAGGCCATATCTGGTCCTGAATGCCGTTTTCCATTCGTGACCTTCTTTAATTCTAATCAAATTATAAGCTCCCTTTAAATCTAATTTGGTGTAAATAGTTGCACCAGTTAGACGTTCCAAAAGTTCAGGTATTAAAGGTAACGGGTATCTGTTTTTTATTGTGATGTTATTTAATGCTCTATAATCAATAATAGGTCTTATGGTACCATCCTTGTTTCTTACTAGAAACATACCTGCAGCTGCAGGGGATGTGGAGTGTGAAATAAATCCCTTACGTAAATTTTCGTCTAAGTAGTTTCTTATATACTGGAGTTCCTCTTGAGAGAGGGGATAGATCTTACCATGAGGGATTTTGGAACCAGGTATTATATCGATAGGACAGTCAAACTCCCTATGAGGTGGAAGGTTTTCTGCCTCTTTTAAATTAAATACATCTGCCAAATCCTGATAACACGAGGGTAAACCAATATCAAGTGACGCTATGGTTTGATGTGGATAACAAGTTTGGGAACAAAAAGCAGAATCTAATGTTACCTTATTTGAAACCCAATTTATGTGAGGGTTGTGTTTCTTCAACCAAGGATAGCCTAGGATGAGAGTATGCTGATGTATGGTTATGAGATCAAAAGATAAATATTCAGTGTGTCCCTGCAATGATGTTACAAGCAGGGGAATAGTATGATGTGTAATAGGTCCTTGTTCTATTAATGAACCATCTATCAGCTTAATAGATACAGGATTTTGTTTACAAATAGTAGGTATTCGATTTTTATTTACATAAGTGGAATCAATGTAATTTCCGGATGCTCCTGAATCAATTAATGCCTTGGTTTGGATATTTTTCTGGTCCCACTGTAAAGAAATAGACAAAGTCATGTGTGTATCATTAGCTATGCTGTAAATAAAGTCACTGGTTTTTTTCTTACCATTCTTTTGTTTTTTCAACAAAGGACAAGTAGATACTACATGTTCTTTTTGAGCACAATATAAACAGAGATTTTCCAACCTCCTTCTAATTTTTTCCTCTGGTGGCAGAGGTCCTCTAAGTACACCAATCTCCATAGGGGTAGCACTGCCATGAGCTTTGTCATGACTTGTTGTGACTTGGTAAGGTCTTCTATATGAGGTATCATTAGAGGCCTTTTCTGCCCTCCTTTCTCTCAAACGACGATCTAAAGATGTACTTAATTTAATAAGACCATCAAGGGTATCTGGGATCTCAAGACGTGAAAGTTCATCTTTGAGTGTTTCAGATAAACCTAAACGATATTGATTTTTCAAACTGATTTCATTCCACTGAGAGTCCTCTGCCCACATCTGAAACTCAGTGGTATAATCCTCCACATTTCTCTTACCTTGTTTTAAAGACCTCAATCTCATTTCAGCATTTATTTGAGAATTTGAGTCTTGATATAGACTAGTTAAAGCAGAAAAAAAATCTTGTAATGAATCCAGGATATTGTTATTGTTTTCAAAAAACCTATTAGCCCAAGTCCTGGGTTCACCTTGTAGGAAAGATATTGTGGTACAAACTTTAATCCGCTCAGTATGATAAGTCTTAGGTCTAAGAGAAAATAGTAAATTACAGGCATTCTTAAATTCCCTGAACTCAGAACGTTTCCCTGAAAAAGGTTGTGGATAATTAATATGAGGTTCAGGTGGGTCATGAGGCTTTTGTGTAACAAAATCTTTAACTATAGTTTTCAGTGCAGCATTTTCAGTCTGCACTTCTGTCACAGCTCTTGCTAAATAATCAAGTTTAAGGTAAACATTATTAAACTCCTTTTTTATTTCATTAGGATCCATAATGTTTAATTAATTCAAAATTCGGTTTTTTAGGCCTGATTATTATGTGGTATTCTGAGCTTCGTATTTAAGTAAACAAGTATTTGCACATTGGTTATAAAGGTTAGCTCTAAAATTAGAGCTTGTTGCTCTTTTTTGTAGTAATCAGAAAACAACTTCTATGTAGCCTGATTAAACAATATGAGACATTTAATATATGATGAATTTGTATATTAACTACTGACTTAAGTGTTAATAAATATAAGGAATATTTAATATAATATATATCTTATGTTCAAGATATATATATATAACCGGAGGCCACAGATGAAAAAGAAATACTGACAAGCTCAGAATCTGAATTGCTAGAAACAAATGATTCTTCTTACTTCACGCAATCACACACAGCCTAAAATATTTACAAGTTCAGACATTCCACAGACATACAATGTTTGTTCATATTGGATGTTGCAGGTAATAGGAGATGCCCAATAATTCAGTATGGTAACAAAAACAAGCAGGTAAGAAGTTTAAAGGCTTTAGCATTGTTCGTATACGTTACCACCTTGAGGACCGTGATATTTCTGTTACCGCATTGGAAGATCCGTGTTTGGAGAGGCAGCGTGTGTGAATGCGGCTTACTTCCGGGTAGCGGTGAAAAAGTAGATCCGGCCGTTGAATGATCCAAAGTCGGTAATGACAAAGTAATGATTTGAGCATAAGAGATTCAAGACGCAGCTAGAGTAAACAAAGTAAACCACCTTGCACAGGATACAAGCAATAGGAGACCTGAGATAAGGAAAGCTACACCAGAGTAGCTAAGACTTCAATAATCAGGCAGTAAATGAGTGTTACAGGTAGTCCTTATATAGGGTGGAGACCAAATAGGAGGGGTTATAGTTAAAGGTATACCACACCTGGTTAATGTTTTTGTTAGAAACAACTTTTGGAAGAAAACCAGGTTTAGTACGTAAAACCACCTTATCTGCATGGAACACCAGATAAGGAGGAGAACACTGCAGAGCAGATAATTCTGAAACTCTTCTAGCAGAAGAAATTGCAACCAAAAACAAAACTTTCCAAGATAATAACTTAATATCAACGGAATGTAAGGGTTCAAACGGAACCCCCTGAAGAACTGAAAGAACTAAGTTGAGACTCCAAGGAGGAGTCAAAGGTTTGTAAACAGGCTTGATTCTAACCAGAGCCTGAACAAAGGCTTGAACATCTGGCACAGCTGCCAGTTTTTTGTGAAGTAACACAGACAAGGCAGAAATCTGTCCCTTCAAGGAACTTGCAGATAATCCTTTTTCCAATCCTTCTTGAAGAAAGGATAGAATCTTAGGAATCTTTACCTTGTCCCAAGGGAATCCTTTAGATTCACACCAACAGATATATTTTTTCCATATTTTGTGGTAAATTTTTCTAGTTACAGGCTTTCTGGCCTGAACAAGAGTATCAATAACAGAATCTGAGAACCCTCGTTTTGATAAGATCAAGCGTTCAATCTCCAAGCAGTCAGCTGGAGTGAGACCAGATTCGGATGTTCGAACGGACCTTGAACAAGAAGGTCTCGTCTCAAAGGTAGCTTCCATGGTGGAGCCGATGACATATTCACCAGATCTGCATACCAAGTCCTGCGTGGCCACGCAGGAGCTATCAAGATCACCGACGCCCTCTCCTGATTGATCCTGGCTACCAGCCTGGGGATGAGAGGAAACGGCGGGAATACATAAGCTAGTTTGAAGGTCCAAGGTGCTACTAGTGCATCTACTAGAGACGCCTTGGGATCCCTGGATCTGGACCCGTAGCAAGGAACCTTGAAGTTCTGCCGAGAGGCCATCAGATCCATGTCTGGAATGCCCCACAGTTGAGTAATTTGGGCAAAGATTTCCGGATGGAGTTCCCACTCCCCCGGATGTAATGTCTGACGACTCAGAAAATCCGCTTCCCAATTTTCCACTCCTGGGATGTGGATTGCAGACAGGTGGCAGGAGTGAGTCTCCGCCCATTGAATGATTTTGGTCACTTCTTCCATCGCCAGGGAACTCCTTGTTCCCCCCTGATGGTTGATGTACGCAACAGTCGTCATGTTGTCTGATTGAAACCGTATGAACTTGGCCTTTGCTAGCTGAGGCCAAGCCTTGAGAGCATTGAATATCGCTCTCAGTTCCAGAATATTTATCGGTAGAAGAGATTCTTCCCGAGACCAAAGACCCTGAGCTTTCAGGGATCCCCAGACCGCGCCCCAGCCCATCAGACTGGCGTCGGTCGTGACAATGACCCACTCTGGTCTGCGGAAGGTCATCCCTTGTGACAGGTTGTCCAGGGACAGCCACCAACGGAGTGAGTCTCTGGTCCTCTGATTTACTTGTATCTTCGGAGACAAGTCTGTATAGTCCCCATTCCACTGACTGAGCATGCACAGTTGTAATGGTCTTAGATGAATGCGCGCAAAAGGAACTATGTCCATTGCCGCTACCATCAAACCTATTACTTCCATGCACTGCGCTATGGAAGGAAGAGGAACGGAATGAAGTGTTTGACAAGAGTTTAGAAGTTTTGTTTTTCTGGCCTCTGTCAGAAAAATCCTCATTTCTAAGGAGTCTATTATTGTTCCCAAGAAGGGAACCCTTGTCGACGGAGATAGAGAACTCTTTTCCACGTTCACTTTCCATCCGTGAGATCTGAGAAAGGCCAGGACTATGTCCGTGTGAGCCTTTGCTTGAGGAAGGGACGACGCTTGAATCAGAATGTCGTCCAAGTAAGGTACTACTGCAATGCCCCTTGGTCTTAGCACCGCTAGAAGGGACCCTAGTACCTTTGTGAAAATCCTTGGAGCAGTGGCTAATCCGAAAGGAAGCGCCACGAACTGGTAATGCTTGTCCAGGAATGCGAACCTTAGGAACCGATGATGTTCCTTGTGGATAGGAATATGTAGATACGCATCCTTTAAATCCACCGTGGTCATGAATTGACCTTCCTGGATGGAAGGAAGAATTGTTCGAATGGTTTCCATTTTGAACGATGGAACCTTGAGAAACTTGTTTAAGATCTTGAGATCTAAGATTGGTCTGAACGTTCCCTCTTTTTTGGGAACTATGAACAGATTGGAGTAGAACCCCATCCCTTGTTCTCCTAATGGAACAGGATGAATCACTCCCATTTTTAACAGGTCTTCTACACAATGTAAGAATGCCTGTCTCTTTATGTGGTCTGAAGACAATTGAGACCTGTGGAACCTCCCCCTTGGGGGAAGCCCCTTGAATTCCAGAAGATAACCTTGGGAGACTATTTCTAGTGCCCAAGGATCCAGAACATCTCTTGCCCAAGCCTGAGCGAAGAGAGAGAGTCTGCCCCCCACCAGATCCGGTCCCGGATCGGGGGCCAACATTTCATGCTGTCTTGGTAGCAGTGGCAGGTTTCTTGGCCTGCTTTCCCTTGTTCCAGCCTTGCATTGGTCTCCAGGCTGGCTTGGCTTGAGAAGTATTACCCTCTTGCTTAGAGGACGTAGCACTTGGGGCTGGTCCGTTTCTACGAAAGGGACGAAAATTAGGTTTATTTTTGGCCTTGAAAGACCTATCCTGAGGAAGGGCGTGGCCCTTACCCCCAGTGATATCAGAGATAATCTCTTTCAAGTCAGGGCCAAACAGCGTTTTCCCCTTGAAAGGAATGTTAAGGAGTTTGTTCTTGGAAGACGCATCCGCTGACCAAGATTTCAACCAAAGCGCTCTACGCGCCACAATAGCAAACCCAGAATTCTTCGCCGCTAACCTAGCCAATTGCAAAGTGGCGTCTAGGGTGAAAGAATTAGCCAATTTGAGAGCACGGATTCTGTCCATAATCTCCTCATAAGGAGGAGAATCACTATCGATCGCCTTTACTAGCTCATCGAACCAGAAACACGCGGCTGTAGTGACAGGGACAATGCATGAAATTGGTTGTAGAAGATAACCTTGCTGAACAAACATCTTTTTAAGCAAACCTTCTAATTTTTTATCCATAGGATCTTTGAAAGCACAACTATCTTCTATGGGTATAGTGGTGCGTTTGTTTAAAGTAGAAACCGCTCCCTCGACCTTGGGGACAGTCTGCCATAAGTCCTTTCTAGGGTCGACCATAGGAAACAATTTTTTAAATATGGGGGGAGGGACGAAAGGTATACCGGGCCTTTCCCATTCTTTATTTACAATGTCCGCCACCCGCTTGGGTATAGGAAAAGCTTCTGGGAGCCCCGGGACCTCTAGGAACTTGTCCATTTTACATAGTTTCTCTGGGATGATCAAATTCTCCCAATCATCCAGAGTGGATAATACCTCCTTAAGCAGAGCGCGGAGATGTTCCAACTTAAATTTAAATGTAATCACATCGGGTTCAGCTTGTTGAGAAATTTTCCCTGAATCTGAAATTTCTCCCTCAGACAAAACCTCCCTGGCCCCCTCAGACTGGTGTAGGGGCATTTCAGAACCATTATCATCAGCGTCCTCATGCTCTTCAGTATCTAAAACAGAGCAGTCGCGCTTACGCTGATAAGTGGGCATTTTGGCTAAAATGTTTTTGATAGAATTATCCATTACAGCCGTTAATTGTTGCATAGTAAGGAGTATTGGCGCGCTAGATGTACTAGGGGCCTCCTGAGTGGGCAAGACTCGTGTAGACGAAGGAGGGAATGATGCAGTACGATGCTTACTCCCCTCACTTGAGGAATCATCTTGGGCATCATTTTCAGTGTCACATAAATCACATTTATTTAAATGAGAAGGAACCTTGGCTTCCCCACATTCAGAACACAGTCTATCTGGTAGTTCAGACATGTTAAACAGGCATAAACTTGATAACAAAGTACAAAAAACGTTTTAAAATAAAACCGTTACTGTCACTTTAAATTTTAAACTGAACACACTTTATTACTGCAATTGCGAAAAAGTATGAAGGAATTGTTCAAAATTCACCAAAATTTCACCACAGTGTCTTAAAGCCTTAAAAGTATTGCACACCAAATTTGGAAGCTTTAACCCTTAAAATAACGGAACCGGAGCCGTTTTTAACTTTAACCCCTTTACAGTCCCTGGTATCTGCTTTGCTGAGACCCAACCAAGCCCAAAGGGGAATACGATACCAAATGACGCCTTCAGAAAGTCTTTTCTATGTATCAGAGCTCCTCACACATGCGACTGCATGTCATGCTGCTCAAAAACAAGTGCGCAATACCGGCGCGAAAATGAGGCTCTGCCTATGATTAGGGAAAGCCCCTAGAGAATAAGGTGTCTAAAACAGTGCCTGCCGATATTATTTAACAAAAATACCCAGATTAAATGATTCCTCAAGGCTAAATATGTGTAATATATGAATCGATTTAGCCCAGAAAATGTCTACAGTCTTAATAAGCCCTTGTGAAGCCCTTATTTACTGTCTGAATAAAAATGGCTTACCGGATCCCATAGGGAAAATGACAGCTTCCAGCATTACATCGTCTTGTTAGAATGTGTCATACCTCAAGCAGCAAAAGACTGCTCACTGTTCCCCCAACTGAAGTTAATTCCTCTCAACAGTCCTGTGTGGAACAGCCATGGATTTTAGTAACGGTTGCTAAAATCATTTTCCTCATACAAACAGAAATCTTTATCTCTTTTCTGTTTCAGAGTAAATAGTACATACCAGCACTATTTTAAAATAACAAACTCTTGATTGAATAATAAAAACTACAGTTAAACACTAAAAAACTCTAAGCCATCTCCGTGGAGATGTTGCCTGTACAACGGCAAAGAGAATGACTGGGGTAGGCGGAGCCTAGGATGGATCATGTGACCAGCTTTGCTGGGATCTTTGCCATTTCCTGTTGGGGAAGAGAATATCCCACAAGTAAGGATGACGCCGTGGACCGGACACACCTATGTTGGAGAAATAGAAAAATTGTTTACAATTGTATTCTTAGTCTGAATCATGAAAGAAAATTTGGGGGTTTCCTGTCCCTTTAACAAATAGCTCTGTTACCTTTATTTTGTCATTTTTAAATGGATTTTATTGCCCAGTGAAAAACATAAATTATGACTTACCAGATAATTTCCTTTCCTTCGATACAGGGAGAGTCCACAGCTGCATTCATTGCTTGTGGGAATACAGAACCTGGCCACTAGGAGGAGGCAAAGACACCCCAGCCAAAGGCTTAAATACCTCCCCCACTTCCCTCATCCCCCAGTCATTCTGCCGAGGGAACAAGGAACAGTAGGAGAAATATCCGAGAGCAAAAAGGTGCCAGAAGAAAACAAAATTAATTTAGGGCCGCCCATCGGAGAACACGGGTGGGAGCTGTGGACTCTCCCTGAATCGAAGAAAATTAAATTATCTGGTAAGTCATAATTTATGTTTTCCTTCTAAATACAGGGAGAGTCCACAGCTGCATTCATTACTTGTGGAAACTAATACCCACGCTACAGAGGACACTGAATGCTAACGGGAAGGCAAAGGAGGAGGCAGCCCAAATCTGAGGGCAACACAGCCTGCAACCAACCCATTCTCCCAATGCTGCTTCAACAGAAGTTAAGCTGTTATCCTGCAATATTTCTACTTTTTACATCACTAGGTACCTAGCATCCCGCGCGTGTAATACGCTAAGAGCGGGTATTTTTTTCATAATCATCTGATTGAATCTGCTGGCTCCATTACCGACCGGAACCTGATACAGAAGCCGTTACACTGGTGGAAGAGGGGTGAGTGAATTACTCCTATTTTCTCCAGGAGGCGAGTGTTTGTTCTATATCCAGTTCGGAATCTAACTCTGCAGAGCAGCTTCAAACCAGGTATTATGTGCAACACAAACTTTTAAACAGAAGTCTTTTAAACTTAGCTGAAGAGATACCTGAAAGCTTCACATAATCAGCAAAACATATTGTTCATTCTGCGGCTGCCAATATTCACTATAGCGTGATGCTCTGATGATCAATCTGCAGAGCAGTCTCTTTTATATGGTGTACTATATTGCATGAATATATAAGGAGGCATTTTATCTATATGATGAACTGTTGGCAAGTTTATATGATACATTGTATGTTCTGCTGAGATTTGCTACAGTGTGGCAACACCATATAACGCTATAAAATAATTTTGTTTACCTATTTGGAGACAAATACAGGAGTTATTCTAGAACTCCCACTTTTGGGATATAATGTCCAAGGACATTAAACATTACGAGGACTTTTTGGGACTCAACATCAGTCTCTATATTATTGTATATTTTTTATAATTTTGTATTTTTATTTTTTGGCTTCTTTAAGGTGGTATAACGTATACATCCATTGCTTTTTTACCTTATTTTTGCAATTTTATATTGAAAAGTATATATTTTTTTAATATATATAAGGGAAATGTCCCTTTTTATGAATATTGCAATTTATTACCACTAAACATTTTGTTTTGAATAAATTCCAAATGCATGTTGTATGACACTTTTATTTTAGAGTAAAAAATTTTTTTTTACTTTAAGTCCTGAATTAGTGTGTTTCTTACACCAAGCTACTAGCGCCATCCTTTGTATACATTGTAATTTCTCCTTTTCTGTACCCACTTTGAGGGAAGTGGTTTAGAATTGGCTAAGGTGTAACTTTAGGCTTAGCGCAGTTCTTAGTTTGTTTATATCTACAAATCTGAGGGCACCACAGCCTGCAACCAACCCATTCTCCCAATGCTGCTTCAACAGAAGTAAAATAGAAAAAACTAAATTTATGCTTACCTGATAAATTGATTTATTCTATGGTAAGACGAGTCCACGTATTCATCCTTTACTTGTGGAATATTATCCTTCCCTACAGGAAGTGGCAAAGAGCTGTCTATATAGCTCCTCCCTTAGCTCCACCCCCCAGTCATTCGACCGAAGGTACAGGAAGAAAAAGGAGAAACTACAAGGTGCAGAGGTGACTGAGTTTAAATAAAAAAAATACAATCTGTCTTAAAATGACAGGGCGGGCCGTGGACTCGTCTTACCAGAGAAGAAATCAATTTATCAGGTAAGCATAAATTTAGTTTTCTTCTATAAAGGTAAGACGAGTCTACGGATTCATCCTTTACTTGTGGGATACAATACCAAAGCTACAGGACACGGATGAACGGGAGGGACAAGACAGATGGTTAAACAGAAGGCACCACTGCTTAAAGAACTTTTCTCCCAAAAATAGCCTCCGAAGAAGCAAAGGTATCAAATTTGGAAAATTTGGAAAAGGTATGAAGCGAAGACCAAGTCGCAGCCTTACAAATCTGTTCAACAGAAGCATCATTTTTAAAAGCCCATGTGGAAGCCACCGCTCTAGTAGACTGAGCTGTAATTCTTTCAGGAGGCTGCTGTCCAGCAGTCTCGTATGCCAAATGGATGATGCTTTTCAGACAAAAGGCAAGAGAGGTAGCTGTAGCTTTTTGACCTCTACGTTTTCCAGAATAGACAACAAACAAAGAAGATGTTTGACGGAAATCTTTGGTCGCTTGCAAGTAAAACTTTAAAGCACGAACCACGTCCAAGTTGTGCAATAGACGCTCCTTCTTAGAGGAAGGATTAGGACACAGAGAAGGAACAACAATTTCCTGATTAATATTCTTATTAGTCACAACCTTAGGAAGGAATCCAGGTTTGGTACGCAAAACCACCTTATCAGCATGGAAAACAAGATAAGGCAAGTCACATTGCAATGCAGAGAGTTCAGAAACTCTATCAGTACTGCCTGAGGATCCCTTGACCTGGACCCGTATCGAGAAAGTTTGGCATTCTGACGAGACGCCATCAGATCCAATTCTGGTGTGCCCCATTGCTGAATCAATTGTGCAAACACCTCCGGATGGAGTTCCCAATCCCCCGGATGAAAAGTCTGACAACTTAGAAAATCCGCTTCCCAGTTCTCCACTCCTGGGATATAGATTGCTGATAGATGGCAAGAGTGAGTCTCTGCCCATTGAATTATTTTGGTAACCTCTATCATTGCTAGAGAACTCTTTGTTCCCCCCTGATGATTGATATATGCTACAGTCGTGATATTGTCCGACTGGAATCTTATGAATCTGGCTGACTCCAGCTGAGGCCACGCCTGAAGCGCGTTGAATATCGCTCTCAGCTCTAGAATATTTATCGGGAGGAGAGCCTCCTCCTGAGTCCACAATCCCTGTGCTTTCAGGGAATTCCAGACTGCACCCCAGCCCAATAGGCTGGCGTCCGTCGTCACTATGAGCCACGCTGGCCTACGGAAACACATTTCCTTGGACAGATGATCCTGTGACAACCACCAAAGAAGAGAGTCTCTGGTCTTTTGGTCCAGATTTATCTGAGGAGATAAATCTGCATAATCCCCATTCCACTGTTTGAGCATGCAAAGTTGCAGTGGTCTGAGATGCAAGCGAGCAAACGGAACTTTGTCCATTGCCGCTACCATTAAACCGATTACCTCCATACACTGAGCCACTGACGGCCGAGGAATGGAATGAAGAGCTCGGCAGATGGATAAAATCTTTGATTTCCTGACCTCCTTCAGAAAAATCTTCACGTCCACCGAATCTATCAGAGTTCCCAGGAATGGAACTCTTGTGAGAGGGATAAGTGAACTCTTTTGAACGTTCACCTTTCACCCGTGAGATCTTAGAAAAGCCAACACGATGTCCGTGTGAGACTTGGCTAGTTGGTAAGTTGACGCCTGGATTAAGATATCGTCCAGATAAGGTGCCACCGCTATGGGACCCTAGCACCTTTGTGAAAATTCTGGGAGCCGTGGCCAACCCGAAGGGAAGAGCCACAAACTGGTAATGCTTGTCCAGAAAGGCGAACCTGAGGAACTGGTGATGATCTTTGTGGATAGGAATGTGTAGATACGCATCCTTTAAGTCCACGGTGGTCATATATTGACTCTCCTGGATCATTGGTAAAATAGTCCGAATGGTCTCCATCTTGAAGGATCTTGAGATTCAAAATTGGTCTGAAAGTTCCCTCTTTTTTGGGAACCACAAACAGATTGGAGTAGAACCCCCTGTTCTGTTTCCGTAACTGGGCAGATCAATCCCATGGAATATGTCTTCTACACAGCGTAAGAACGCCTTTCTTTTTGTCTGGTTAACAGACAATTGAGAAAGATGGAATCTCCTCCTTGGGGGAGAATCTTTGAAATCTAAAAGATACCCCTGGGTTACTATTTCTAAAGCCCAGGAGTCCTGAACGTCTCTTGCCCAAGCCTGAGCGAAGAGAGAAAGTCTGCCCCCTACTAGATCCGGTCCCGGATCGGGGGCTACCCCTTCATGCTGTCTTGGTGGCAGAAGCGGGCTTCTTGGCCTGTTTACCCTTGTTCCAAGTATGGTTAGGTCTCCAGACTGACTTGGATTGAGCAAGATTCTCCTCTTGCCTTGCGGCAGGGGAAGAGGAAGAGGGACCACCTTTGAAGTTTCGAAAGGAACGAAAATTATTCTGTTTGGTCCTCATCTTATTCGTCTTATCCTGAGGAAGGGCATGGCCTTTCCCTCCAGTGATGTCTGAAATGATCTCTTTCAGTTCAGGCCCGAATAGGGTCTTACCCTTGAAAGGGATGGCTAAAAGCTTAGCTTTTTGATGACACATCAGCAGACCAGGATTTAAGCCATAACGATCTGCACGCTAAAATGGCAAAACCTGAATTCTTCGCCGCTAATTTAGCCAATTGGAAAGCGGCATCTGTAATGAAAGAATTAGCTAGCTTGAGAGCCCTAATTCTATCCAGAATATCCTCTAATGGAGTCTCAACCTGAAGAGCCTCTTCCAGAGCCTCGAACCAAAAGGACGCTGCAGTAGCTACAGGAACAATGCACGCTATAGGTTGGAGAAGAAAACCTTGATGAACAAATATTTTCTTCAGGAGACCCTCTAATTTTTGATCCATAGGATCTTTGAAAGCACAACTGTCCTCAATAGGTATAGTTGTACGCTTAGCTAGGGTAGAAATAGCTCCCTCCACCTTAGGGACCGTCTGCCACGAGTCCCGCATGGCATCTGATATGGGAAACATCTTCTTAAAAGTAGGAGGGGGAGCGAACGGAATACCTGGTCTATCCCACTCCTTAGTAACAATTTCCGAAATCCTCTTAGGGACCGGAAAAACATCAGTGTAGGCAGGGACCTCTAGGAAGCTGTCCATTTAACACAATTTCTCTGGAACCACAATAAGGTCACAATCATTCATAGTCGCTAAAACCTCCCTGAGCAATACGCGGAGGTGTTCTAGTTTAAATTTAAAAGCCGTCATATCTGAATCTGTCTGAGGGAACATATTTCCTAAGTCAGAAATCTCTCCCTCAGCCAGCAAATCACTCACTTCAGAACATTGTGAGGGTACATCGGATATAGCTAATAAAGCGTCAGAGGGCTCAGCGTTTGTTCTCACAACAGACCTGCTGCGCTTCCCCTGCAACCCCGGCAGCTTAGATAAAACCTCTGTGAGGGTAGTATTCATAACTGCGGCCATATCTTGCAGGGTGAAAGAGTTAGATGCACTAGAAGTACTTGGCGTCGCTTGTGCGGGCGTTAACGGTTGTGACACTTGGGGAGAATTAGATGGCATAACCTGATTCTCTTCTGACTGAGAATCATCCTGCGACATACTTTTAGTAGCTAAAATATGTTCTTTACAATTTATTGACCTTACAGTGCATGAGGGACACATTCTAAGTGGAGGTTCCACAATGGCTTCTAAACATATTGAACATTGACTTTCCTCAATGTCAGACATTTTGAACAGGCTAGTAATGACTACAAACAAGCATGAAAACACTTTATTTAGTGAAAAAAATAACAATCTTAAAAAACGGTACTGCGCCTTTAAGAGAAAAAAAGCATACACGTTCTGCAAAACAGCCTAAACATGCACCAAATTTTTCAAAATGTTGTATGTAGAAACACTATAGGTAGTTAAGATTGCACCACAACATTTTTTAACCATTAACCCCTTAAATTCCAAACCGGATCGAAAATAGGTCCAGATCCGGAAAAAAACCCCACAGCCCTGCTGTGGTCCTACCTGCCCTCAGGGATCGAAATTGTGGGGAAAAAGCTTAAATTTGGCCCAAAACATACACCAGGGCCCTCAGGAGTTAGAGCTTGCTGACAAACTAACTGCGCAACTGAGGCGCAAAAATAGGCCCCGCCCATCTCACTCGATGTTTAGCCTTAAAGAACTGCACCAGAGCGGTTCTAACTAGCCATGTGGGTCCTAAGACCCGAAAGTTAAGCCATGTGTGCCCTAATAAAGATGCCCAAAACGTTTATTGCCCTCAAAAACGTTAAAGCACTCCCATCCAAAAAAACTTTGCTCGCAAACATTTGCCATCAACCATATATGTAATTGGCCCCATATGCAAGCTAAGTAATGCCCTTCCTTTAGCTCTAGGATTACTGCTTACCCTTACCCTCTTGGGTATAATGTCAGCCTTTCTGAAATACACAGTCTCTCCAGAAAAAATATGACTGAACATACCTCATTGCTGCATAGCATGAAACCGTTCCTCACACTGAAGTTTCCTGTACTCCTCAGCCTCTGTGGGAACAGCAATCTACCTTAGTTACAAATGCTAAAATCATCATCCTCCAGGCAGCAGTCTTCATCCATCTGCTGCCTGAGAGTAAATAGTACAAACCGGTACCATTTAAAATAACAAACTCTTGATTGAAGAAATAAAAAACTAATATTTTATCACCTCTTTCACTTTAACCTTCCTAGTACTTAGAGTAGGCAAAGAGAATGACTGGGGGTGAAGCTAAGGGAGGAGCTATATAGACAGCTCTGCTGTGGTGCTCTTTGCCACTTCCTGTAGGGAAGGATAATATCCCACAAGTAAAGGATGAATCCGTGGACTCGTCTTACCTTTATAGAAGAAAGAATGTTCAGAGGACCAGATAGCCGCCCAACAATCAGAACCATAAAGATCTCATGTCCAAGACCCAAGAAGCCGTCACTGCTCTTGAACTGAGGAGGCTAGGAACCAACTGACTCCCAGGTCAAGTGAAAAAAAAACACTCCTCCATTAGCAATAAAGGAGGCAACCAAGCCTCCGAAGTTCAAAAGAACATCAAGGCAAGATTCCCTGAAGGGGAAAACCCCTTTTCCATTTAGAAATTAAATTAACATATAAAAAAACAATGTTAGGGAGAAACCCCTAACAAACTCGTAAACAGTCTTAATAAAAGGAAACTCCTTTAAAGATTACGTATTGTAAGATTACAACATAAAGGCCCTGGCATGTAGAAAAACAATCTACAGGCGGAATAGATCATTGAAGATAAATTCAAAGACCACTCCTGCATGGGTAGAAAAACTAACCCGATGTCACCCCCAAAGAGAGACTAAGCCCCAAGAAGGAGCCAGAAAGCTACCGGCCTGACCGTAGTCAGTGCCCCAGCAAAAAGAACTAAACGCCTGAAAGTTCAATGATTCTCTGGAACAGAACAATCAGGGAATCGAAAATTGCTTGCAAGCTCACAATCAAGGAGCAAGGACTGCCGCTGGATTCAACCCACAACCTACAGCATGCTATGCGGCGAAGGTACTCAACAGGATAAGAGAGCCATCTGTCCCAAAAAGGACTGCACGAACCAGAGCTCACTAGGAAGGCCCTTCCCCAGCTCATCTTGGGGAAAATAATGACAGACTCCTGAAGTCCGATAGAGAGCAAGAACGAACTAGCTCCTCCCTACAAGGGTGGTCCACAACAATTAAGATAGATGACGAAGTACCAACTATGCGTCAATGAAAGGAACATAACCTTTCAGAAAACTCTCTCTCGGCTAAGGCCAACGATCTCTCGCATCCGTCTCAGAGAAATAGGAGTCCATGACACCATGCAACAATACCCATGGAGGCGAAACCCTTAGACCGCGATACTAACTCGTGGACATAAACTGAGCAATCAGTCTCACCTGCCGCTAGGTTTACTAGGATCGGACCATCCCCACCAACGAGGAATATGGTCACAAGGAATAGGATCTGACAGCTCAGACTGAAGGTCCCTGGGAAACCTTCTACTCAGGGATGTAGCAGACACCAGATGCACCCTTCTGGCAGAAAAAAAAAAAAAACAGCAGTTGACCTGGGTTCCAAGCCAGAACCTTATGATTCAGAAGCGGTGGATCTAACCACTACGCCACATCTTCCTGAGAACAGAAGAGGAAACCAGAGATAGGCATGGACGCATGATCAACTTCCCCAATCAGATACCGATCCTCGAGAAGAAAAATAGATGGGAACATCCGTTCCTGAAGAGCCTGGTCAATTAGAGGACTGTTGAAAAAGAGCCGTAGTGGGCCTCCACCCACCGTCAAACACGAGGACCTCCCGACTACGCAGTAGGAACTCTCCCCTTCCAAAAAAATGGAACTACCCACCGTAAGGTCCTACCTGGTATGAACCCAGAAGACCAAAGCCTCAAGGCCAAATGCTCGGGTGAGGGACCATAGGATAAAAAGGAAGGAAACTCCTGATCCACGGGTTCCCAAAGGACACTCGCTCACCCCGGGCAGCGAAGAGACAAACTCAAAACCGTCCCTGAAGAACTTGTCCAGACAGAGAGGTCTGAACGTAACACAGGGGATCGAATCCCCCCACCAATAATCCTTATCAGTCCATGAAGATCGATATAGAAAGGGAACATGACAAAGGCTCAGCCTCGGCTGACTATATCACCCCCACCCCCGTGCCAACAAAGACCAGAAGGGGGACTGGAGGGCATATCACAAGATCTCAGGAAAAAACTCCCTGTCTGAAGACAAGACAGCATCCCATGGAGGTATTACAAAGATTGGATAACATCACAGTGAAAAGAGATAATTGGCTGGTAACAGAGGATGTCGAATCACTTTATACCTCCATAGAACACAATAAGGGTCTCAGATCTGTACAATTCTTTTTAGAGCAAGGACCTCAGGAAAATCATGATCATGATAAGTTCATTCTTCAACTTTTGGAATTTATTTTGAAATTTAACTTCTTCACCTTCGCCAATCAGTTCTACCTACAGGTACAGGGTACTGCAATGGGCACAGTCTGTGCCCACACGTATGCCAACTTGTTTCTAGGATGGTGGGAAAAACAGATTGTCTTTTCAGATACCCATAGTGTAGAAACAGATCGAATACTACTATGGATCCGATACATAGATGATATTCTATTTCTATGGGAAGGTAGTAGAAATGATTTAGAGATATTCCTTCAAGAACTTAATAATAGATGATATTCTATTTCTATGGGAAGGCAGTAGAAATGATTTAGAGATATTCCTTCGAGAACTTAATAATAACAACTTAAATATCAAACTGACAAACACAGTGAGCCAATATGACATAAATTTCCTGGATTTAACTATATCTAAAGATAAAGATGGTAAAATTCAAACCAACCTATACAGGAAAGAAACCGTCACCAACAGTTTATTACACAAAAACAGTGTGCATGCACCTGGCACTACTAAATCCCTTCTAGTAGGCGAATTTCTCAGAATAAGGAGGAACTGCAGTACAATGCAACTATTTAAATTACAAGCTAAAGAACTGAAAAGTAGATTGATGGAGAGAGGGTATAGTAGAAGAAGTATCAAAAAAGCCAAATCACGCGCTCTTTATACGAACCGTACAGATCTGCTACAGAAAAACATCAAGAAAAAAGACGAACATACCAGACTAATATTAACATTCAACCCACAAATCCACTTAATAAGTGAAATTATGAATAAACATTGGCACTTATTAACGATGGATGAAGATCTAAAACCAATTATTGGTGACAAAGTGCAGATAGGCTATCGGAGGACACAAAATATTAAAGATCTGGTGTCCAGTAGCCACTATCAGGTGGGAAAAACTAAGACAGCAGTTGTGCCTGGATCCTTTCCATGTGGTACCTGTTCTACGTGTAGTTATATTAAAAAGACCAATATGATCCACGATCGCTTTGGTCACACACACAAAATGAGAAGTTATATCAGCTGCTCTACTGAAAGTATAATATATACACTACATTGCAGCTGTTCTAAGATCTATGTAGGGATGACCAGTAGGAACTACATGTTAGACTCTAAGAACAAATAAGAAACATTAAGAATGCCTCAAAAGATATAGAAGATGGCAAAATTATATCTTCTGTTGCGTCCCATTTTTTATCACACCACCAGTCCAGACCTAGAGATCTCAAATGCCAGGGAATTGAGAAAATCTCATTGGGCATTAGAGGAGGTAAACTGGAACAAGCTGTACTAAGAGCAGAATGCAGATGGATATATCTGCTTAATAGTGTCCATCCTAACGGACTCAATGAACAAAATAATTATTATTGTTTTTTTATAATAATATATTATTATTTTTTTGGGGGGGGGCTGATTGAGATATCCCAAATAATATATTTCTAGCACGTACGTTCACATGATAAAAGTATCATTTAGTGTCACTTACATTTAAGTTTTAGTTTTATTATCAAACACACATTTTCCTTAAAATTTGTACCTACAATCACAGGAAATTAATAGGTTCTTATTATAGTCCACACACACGCCTTTTTACTTAGTATCACATGAGATTTATCACGTTTTATTTATTTTTTAGGTTCATTATTTTTTATAATTTTTTTTTTCACTCTTGGATAATTTATCATGTCTCTGGTTCTATCCAGGTCATTTGGTATCTTAGTTTTTATTCACTCATAAGATTAACACTAGCGGCTAGATTTAGAGTTCTGCGGCCAAAGGGGTGCGTTAGCTACGCTGGCTTTTTTTTCCCCGCACCTTTTAAATACCGCTGGTATTTAGAGTTCATAGAAGGGCTGCGTTAGGCTCCAAAAAAGGGAGCGTAGAGCATATTTAACGCCACTTCAACTCTCGATACCAGCGGTGCTTACGGACGCGGCCAGCTTCAAAAACGTGCTCATGCACGATTCCCCCATAGGAAACAATGGGGCTGTTTGAGCTGAAAAAAAAACACCTGCAAAAAAGCAGCGTTCAGCTCCTAACGCAGCCCAATTGTTTCCTATGGGGAAACACTTGCTAAGTCTGCACCTAACACCCTAACATGAACTCCGAGTCTAAACACCCCTAATCTTACACTTATTAACCCCTAATCTGCCGCTCCCGCTATCTCTGACCCCTGCATATTATTATTAACCACTAATCTGCCGCTCAGTACACCGCCGCAACCTATGTTATCCGTATGAACCCCTAATGTGCTGCCCCTAACACCGCCTACCCCTATATTATATTTATTAACCCCTAATCTGCCGCCCCCGCTATCGCTGACCCCTGCATATTATTATTAACCCCTAATCTGCCGCTCCGTACAACGCCGCAACCTACGTTATCCCTATGTACCCCTAATCTGCTGTCCCTAACACAGCCGACCCCTATATTATATTTATTAACCACTAATCTGCCGCCCCCAACATCGCCTCCACCTACCTACAATTATTAACCCCTAATCTGCCGACCGGACCACACCGCTACTATAATAAATGTATTAACCCCTAAAGCTAAGTCAAACCCTAACCCTAACACCCCCCTAACTTAAATATAATTTAAATCTAACTAAATAAATTAACTATTATTAAATAAATTATTCCTATTAAAAGCTAAATACTTACCTGTAAAATAAATCCTAATATAGCTACAATATAAATTATAATTATATTGTAGCTATTTTAGGATTAATATTTATTTTACAGGCAACTTTGTAATTATTTTAACCAGGTACAATAGCTATTAAATAGTTATTTACTATTTAATAGCTACCTAGTTAAAATAATTACAAAACTACCTGTAAAATAAATCCTAACCTAAGTTACAATTAAACCTAACACTACACTATCAATAAATAAATTAAATAAAATACCTACAATTATCTACAGTTAAACCTAACACTACACTATCAATAAATTAATTAAATACAATACCTACAAATAAATACAATGAAATAAACTAACTAAAGTACAAAAAATAAAAAAGAACTAAGTTACAAAAAATAAAAAAATATTTACAAACATTAGAAAAATATTACAACAATTTTAAACTAATTACACCTACTCTAAGCCCCCTAATAAAATAACAAAGACCCCCAAAATAAAAAAATGCCCTACTCTATTCTAAAATTAAAATAGAAAAGCTCTTTTACCTTACAAGCCCTGAAAAGGGCCCTTTGCGGGGCATGCCCCAAAGAATTCAGCTCTTTTGCCTGTAAAAAAAAAACATACAATACCCCCCCCAACATTACAACCCACCACCCACATACCCCTAATCTAACCCAAACCCCCCTTAAATAAACCTAACACTAAGCCCCTGAAGATCTCCCTACCTTGTCTTCACCACACCGGGTCCCGATCTGTCCAGAAGAGCCTCCGAAATCTTCATCCAAGCCCAAGCAGGGGCTGAAGAGTGACGTCCATCCTCCGGCTGAAGTCTGGATCCAAGCGGCAAATGAAGAAGTCCATCTTCGGGAAGAAATCTTCATCCTATCCGGGCAGAAGAGGACATCCGGACCGGCAAACATCTTCATCCAAGCCGCATCTTCTATGTTGTTCCATCCGTTGACGAGCGGCTGATCTTGAAGACCTCCGGCGCGGCTCCATCCTCTTCGTTCGACGTCCAACTGAAGAATGAAGGTTCCTTTAAGGGACGTCATCCAAGATGGCGTCCCTCGAATTCCGATTGGCTGATAGGATTCTATCAGCCAATCGGAATTAAGGTAGGAAAATTCTGATTGGCTGATGGAATCAGCCAATCAGATTCAAGTTCAATCCGATTGGCTGATTGGATCAGCCAATCAGATTGAGCTCACATTCGATTGGCTGATCGGAACAGCCAATAGAATGCGAGCTCAATCTGATTGGCTGATTGGATCAGCCAATCAGAATTTTCCTACCTTAATTCCGATTGGCTGATAGAATCCTATCAGCCAATCGGAATTTGAGGGACGCCATCTTGGATGACGTCCCTTAAAGGAACCTTCATTCTTCAGTTGGACGTCGAACGAAGAGGATGGATCCGCGCCGGAGGTCTTCAAGATCAGCCGCTCGTCATCCGATGGAGCAACATAGAATATGCGGCTTGGATGAAGATGTTTGCCGGTCCGGATGTCCTCTTCTGCCCGGATAGGATGAAGATTTCTTCCCGAAGATGGACTTCTTCATTTGCCGCTTGGATCCAGACTTCAGCCGGAGGATGGACGTCACTCTTCAGCCCCCACTTAAGCTTGGATGAAGATTTCGGAGGCTCTTCTGGACAGATCGGGACCCGGTGTGCTGAAGACAAGGTAGGGAGATCTTCAGGGGCTTAGTGTTAGGTTTATTTAAGGGGGGTTTGGGTTAGATTAGGGGTATGTGGGTGGTGGGTTGTAATGTTGGGGGGGGGTATTGTATATTTTTTTTACAGGCAAAAGAGCTGAATTCTTTGGGGCATGCCCCGCAAATGGCCCTTTTCAGGGCTGGTAAGGTAAAAGAGCTTTGAACTTTTTTAATTTAGAATAGGGTAGGGCCTTTTTTTTATTTTGGGGGGCTTTGCTATTTTATTAGGGGGCTTAGAGTAGGTGTAATTAGTTTAAAATTGTTGTAATATTTTTCTGTTTGTAAATATTTTTTTATTTTTTGTAACTTAGTTCTTTTTTATTTTTTGTACTTTAGTTAGTTTATTTAATTGTATTTATTTGTAGGTATTGTATTTAATTAATTTATTGATAGTGTAGTGTTAGGTTTAATTGTAGATAATTGTAGGTATTGTATTTAATTAATTTATTGATAGTGTAGTGTTAGGTTTAATTGTAACTTAGGTTAGGATTTATTTTACAGGTAATTTTGTAATTATTTTAACTAGGTAACTATTAAATAGTTATTAACTATTTAATAGCTATTGTACCTGGTTAAAATAAATACAAAGTTGCCTGTAAAATAAATATTAATCCTAAAATAGCTACAATATAATTATAATTTATATTGTAGCTATATTAGGGTTTATTTTACAGGTAAGTATTTAGCTTTAAATAGGAATAATTTATTTAATAAGAGTTAATTTATTTCGTTAGATTTAAATTATATTTAAGTTAGGGGGGTGTTAGGGTTAGACTTAGCTTTAGGGGTTAATACATTTATTATAGTAGCGGTGTGGTCCGGTCGGCAGATTAGGGGTTAATAATTGTAGGTAGGTGGAGGCGACGTTGGGGGCGGCAGATTAGGGGTTAATAAATATAATATAGGGGTCGGCTGTGTTAGGGGCAGCAGATTAGGGGTACATAGGTATAATGTAGGTTGCGGCGGTGTACGGAGCGGCAGATTAGGGATTAATAATAATATGCAGGGGTCAGTGATAGCGGGGGCGGCAGATTAGGGGTTAATAAATATAATATAGGGGTCGGCGGTATTAGGGGCAGCAGATTAGGGGTACATAGGGATAACGTAGGTGGCGGCGATATACGGAGCGGCAGATTAGGGGTTAAAAAATTTAAATAGAGTGGCAGCGATGTGGGGGGACCTTGGCTTAGGGGTACATAGGTAGTTTATGGGTGTTAGTGTACTTTAGAGCACAGTAGTTAAGAGCTTTATAAACCGGCGTTAGCCCAGAAAGCTCTTAACTACTGACTTTTTTCTGTGGCTGGAGTTTTGTTGTTAGATTTCTAACGCTCACTTCAGCCAAGACTCTAAATACCGGCGTTAGAAAGATCCCATTGAAAAGATAGGATACGCAAATGGCGTAGGGGGATCTGCGGTATGGAAAAGTCGCAACTGCAAAGTGAGCGTTAGACCCTTTCCTGACTGACTCTAAATACCAGCGGTAGCCCAAAAACATAATTTATGTAAGAACTTACCTGATAAATTCATTTCTTTCATATTAGCAAGAGTCCATGAGCTAGTGACGTATGGGATATACATTCCTACCAGGAGGGGCAAAGTTTCCCAAACCTCAAAATGCCTATAAATACACCCCTCACCACACCCACAATTCAGTTTAACGAATAGCCAAGAAGTGGGGTGATAAAAAAGTGCGAAAGCATATAAAATAAGGAATTGGAATAATTGTGCTTTATACAAAAATCTTTGTAGTTTTCTTTCATGTAATTAGCAAGAGTCCATGAGCTAGTGACGTATGGGATAATGACTACCCAAGATGTGGATCTTTCCACACAAGAGTCACTAGAGAGGGAGGGATAAAATAAAGACAGCCAATTCCACTGAAAATAATCCACACCCAAAATAAAGTTTAATGAAAAACATAAGCAGAAGATTCAAACTGAAACCGCTGCCTGAAGTACTTTTCTACCAAAAACTGCTTCAGAAGAAGAAAATACATCAAAATGGTAGAATTTAGTAAAAGTATGCAAAGAGGACCAAGTTGCTGCTTTGCAAATCTGATCAATCGAAGCTTCATTCCTAAACGCCCAGGAAGTAGAAACTGACCTAGTAGAATGAGCTGTGATCCTCTGAGGCGGAGTTTTACCCGACTCAACATAGGCAAGATGAATTAAAGATTTCAACCAAGATGCCAAAGAAATGGCAGAAACTTTCTGGCCTTTTCTAGAACCGGAAAAGATAACAAATAAACTAGAAGTCTTTCGGAAAGACTTAGTAGCTTCAACATAATATTTCAAAGCTCTAACAACATCCAAAGAATGCAACGATTTCTCCTTAGAATTCTTAGGATTAGGACATAATGAAGGAACCACAATTTCTCTACCAATGTTGTTGGAATTCACAACTTTAGGTAAAAATTCAAAAGAAGTTTGCAACACCGCCTTATCCTGATGAAAAATCAGAAAAGGAGACTCACAAGAAAGAGCAGATAATTCAAAAACTCTTCTGGCAGAAGAGATTGCCAAAAGGAACAAAACTTTCCAAGAAAGTAATTTAATGTCCAATGAATGCATAGGTTCAAACGGAGGAGCTTGAAGAGCCCCCAGAACCAAATTCAAACTCCAAGGAGGAGAAATTGACTTAATGACAGGTTTTATACGAACCAAAGCTTGTACAAAACAATGAATATCAGGAAGAATAGCAATCTTTCTGTGAAAAAGAACAGAAAGAGCAGAGATTTGACCTTTCAAGGAACTTGCGGACAAACCCTTATCTAAACCATCCTGAAGAAACTGTGCGGACAAACCCTTATCTAAACCATCCTGAAGAGTCATGGACACTGAATCTATCTGGAAACCCAGAAAGGTTACCCTTGTCTGAGGAATCAATGAACTTTTTGGTAAATTGATCCTCCAACCATGATCTTGAAGAAACAACACAAGTCGATTCGTATGAGATTCTGCTAAATGTAAAGACTGAGCAAGTACCAAGATATCGTCCAAATAAGGAAATACCACAATACCCTGTTCTCTGATTACAGACAGAAGGGCACCGAGAACCTTTGTAAAAATTCTTGGAGCTGTAGCTAGGCCAAACGGCAGAGCCACAAACTGGTAATGCTTGTCCAGAAAAGAGAATCTCAGGAACTGATAATGATCTGGATGAATCGGAATATGCAGATATGCATCCTGTAAATCTATTGTGGACATATAATGCCCTTGCTGAACAAAAGGCAAGATAGTCCTTACAGTTACCATTTTGAACGTTGGTATCCTTACATAACGATTCAATATTTTTAGATCCAGAACTGGTCTGAAGGAATTCTCCTTCTTTGGTACAATGAAGAGATTTGAATAAAACCCCATCCCCTGTTCCGAAACTGGAACTGGCATAATTACTCCAGCCAACTCTAGATCTGAAACACAATTCAGAAATGCTTGAGCTTTCACTGGATTTACTGGGACACGGGAAAGAAAAAATCTCTTTGCAGGAGGTCTCATCTTGAAACCAATTCTGTACCCTTCTGAAACAATGTTCTGAATCCAAAGACTGTGAACAGAATTGATCCAAATTTCTTTGAAAAAACGTAACCTGCCCCCTACCAGCTGAGCTGGAATGAGGGCCGCACCTTCATGTGGACTTAGAAGCAGGCTTTGCCTTTCTAGAAGGCTTGGATTTATTCCAGACTGGAGATGGTTTCCAAACTGAAACTGCTCCTGAGGATGAAGGATCAGGCTTTTGTTCTTTGTTGAAACGAAAGGAACGAAAACGATTATTAGCCCTGGTTTTACCCTTAGATTTTTTATCCTGTGGTAAAAAAGTTCCTTTCCCACCAGTAACAGTTGAGATAATAGAATCCAACTGAGAACCAAATAATTTGTTACCCTGGAAAGAAATGGAAAGTAGAGTTGATTTAGAAGCCATATCAGCATTCCAAGTCTTAAGCCATAAAGCTCTTCTAGCTAAAATAGCTAGAGACATAAACCTGATATCAACTCTGATAATATCAAAAATGGCATCACAGATAAAATTATTAGCATGCTGAAGAAGAATAATAATATTATGAGAATCATGATCCGTTACTTGTTGCGCTAAAGTTTCCAACCAAAAAGTTGAAGCTGCAGCAACATCAGCCAATGATATAGCAGGTCTAAGAAGATTACCTGAACACAGATAAGCTTTTCTTAGAAAGGATTCAATTTTCCTATCTAAAGGATCCTTAAACGAAGTACCATCTGACGTAGGAATAGTAGTACGTTTAGCAAGGGTAGAAATAGCCCCATCAACTCTAGGGATTTTGTCCCAAAATTCTAATCTGTCAGACGGCACAGGATATAATTGCTTAAAATGTTTAGAAGGAGTAAATGAATTACCCAATTTATCCCATTCTTTAGAAATTTCTTCAGAAATAGCATTAGGAACAGGAAAAACTTCTGGAATAACCACAGGAGATTTAAATACCTTATCTAAACGTTTAGAATTAGTATCAAGAGGACCAGAATCCTCTATTTCTAAAGCAATTAGTACTTCTTTAAGTAAAGAACGAATAAATTCCATTTTAAATAAATATGAAGATTTATCAGCATCAATCTCTGAGACAGAATCCTCTGAACCAGAAGAGTCATCAGAATCAGAATGATGATGTTCATTTAAAAATTCATCTGTAGGGAGAGAAGTTTTAAAAGATTTTTTATGTTTTCTAGAAGGAGAAATAACAGACATAGCCTTCTTGATGGATTCAGAAACAAAATCTCTTATGTTATCAGGAACATTCTGCACCTTAGATGTTGAAGGAACTGCAACAGGCAATGGTACATTACTAAAGGAAATATTATCTGCATTAACAAGTTTGTCATGACAATTAATACAAACAACAGCCGGAGGAATAGCTACCAAAAGTTTACAGCAGATACACTTAGCTTTGGTAGTTCCAGCACTAGACAGCGATTTTCCTGAAGTATCTTCTGACTCAGATGCAACGTGAGACATCTTGCAATATGTAAGAGAAAAAACAACATATAAAGCAAAATTGATCAAATTCCTTAAATGACAGTTTCAGGAATGGGAAAAAATGCCATAGAACAAGCTTCTAGCAACCAGAAGCAATGAAAAATGAGACTTAAATAATGTGGAGACAAAAGCGACGCCCATATTTTTTAGCGCCAAATAAGACGCCCACATTATTTGGCGCCTAAATGCTTTTGGCGCCAAAAATGACGCCACATCCGGAACGCCGACATTTTTGGCGCAAAAGAACGTCAAAAAAATGACGCAACTTCCGGCGACACGTATGATGCCGGAAACGGAAAAGATTTTTTTTTTTTTTTCTAAACGTTTTTTATTGAGGTTATGCTAGTGAGTACAATATGTATAAAATACCATACAACATAAGAAAAAATACAACATCAGTGTCACATTTACAATAGTTATTCTTATACATGAAATAACAATGTGGTAGAAAGCTAGGTATATATCAAGAACCTCTATTTTATTTTTTATTGCTTATATTCTTCAATTATTTCCTCAAGAGCGCAAGCGGCCACATTTGGACCAGTGAAAGCAAATGTTGTCTAGAGGAAAGATAGCGAATGTATTGGACACTTATGGTCCCATACATATAATGTGAAAAGTAAATTATCAACTGAAATTTTTATTTTCAATAATATAAGGGGGGGGGGGGGTAGAAAATTCAGCGGATAAGCACCGCTTGTCAAATATAGGGTAGTATGGGGGGGGGGGGGGGGCGAGCCCTAGGTAAGGGTTACAAAAGAAATATAATGGGACCTTCAAAATGATTTCTGAGAGATTAGGGGTAAATCATAGGGTTAAAAAAGAACGTGTGACATTTAGCATCTATGAATAAAAGGGTGTATAAGAAAAATGATATGATCGGGGGGTTATTACCATATATGTAGACTTTTGGCTGGAGGGATCATAAATTATACTACTGAAGGGAATCCATAACTAATAGGAAATATGGATTAAGGTGAGCATTGCACTAACTTCAAAACCCAAAAGTGAGAGATATCCCCTCTAGAGTTAATAGTATTTGGAAGGTAACTATGACGTTAGCACAATCAAATGAGTAATATTTTCTAAAACCTAGACCCTATGTTAGTTGTGATATTGGGGGGTAATCTAGGGTAGAAATATTAATTAAATATTTGGGGTATATATTATAATAGGGATAAATAAGCCTTCAGTTATTAAAATTGCAACACTACTACACTAATATGAACATATACTAATATGCAAAACATTATATCAAACCACCACATATCAGCAAATGTGGAAACTAGGCTTAGGAGCAAGTGTGATGTCAGAGACAGATCATATAGCAAGTTAGCAACTGTGATACCATCAAAATTATGGTACTTAAAGTAGTGGACATGTACCCCTCTGAGACTTACACTATAAGTAAGTACTCTGCACATAATAATATAAGGATATGCAACTGTTAAGGGATCTTAAAAATAGTAGGAACCTATAAAGGTCTAGGAACATAAAAATAAGAATTAATATTTTATCATTATAATTTAAATTGTATTCCCATGAACATTAATTAGGTTAGAGGTTCTAGGCAACCGTCAAACTCAACATATCTAGACTAATTTCAGACGAGTAAACACACAGGCACATTAACAAAACAATAACAGAAGCCATCATAGTTAGATATTAAGCTAGAGTTTACATTAACTTAACACCTCTTGATCTAGTTTGAGTCCTTCTTGTACCTTCAAAATAAGGTAGGAGACTAATAAGGATCCTCCCGGCATCTTTAGGCCCATCATACAGAAAAACCATGGGTGAGTACTGTTATGCAAAGTGTTACCTTACGGCACACAACATGTGAACTTCGGTAATGCAATAATTTTTATATATCTCATTAATAAATGCCCCTCAATTCAGGACTGATAACAGTATGAATACGCACAAAAATCATTGCATCTAAGATCAGTTTAGTGCAAATATAAACTTAATAAGCTAAACATAAGGTAAAAGTTTAGGTGGATGGTGTCTATATGTAAAAGGGTATATAAGGAACCTAGGAAATATGCACAGTGCAGGCTGAAATATTAGCTAAACATCATATACTCATTGACTTCAAAAGTCCATTAAAAAGACTTTAAATTATAATACCTCTGACGCAGGGTAGCACCTGTTATAGCTGTCTCATGTGAACAGAGGTTGCTCCTGCTAAGTAATATCATACAATACTGATCTGTACTGTACTGCTAAATAAGCCAGCAGAAAACATTTAGGAACCTTCAAAATTCGAAAAATAACTTTAAACAGTTAGTATTCAGTGCAGGTGATTGTAGTCCCGCATATATCTATTGAGTCAAACAATAATGAACTGTGCTGTGCTGTCATACAAGCCAGCAGAAAACATTGAGGAACCTGCAAAGTTGGACAAATAACTTTAAACATTTAACGTTCAGTATAGGTGTTTGCAGTCTCATATATAGCTATGAAATATACCAGAATCTGGTATAGTAATGAACACAATTATGATATAAAAAAAATAAATAAAAAATAAAAAAATGCATATAGTTGTAGTGCAACAAAGGGTTCTGCTGTTGAAGCATATAACTAATTGCTGGAGGCACAGAAAAATTTGACTATAACATATGAAGATCAGTCAATATATAATCCTGACAGGGAATGAAAACTATGATGAAGCAAGGTGACATTTATAAACCCTATTAGGGACTATCAAGATACACTTAGAATCTTCAGCAAGCATTGTGCATTCTTATGTGTCAAGTGTTATAGCCAAAATCAAGATACCTAAGGGTTAGGAGTAGAGTTCCTTGTTGTCATACATTAAATATTCCTGAGTATACTAATAAGTGTCAATATTAAAGTATGATAATATAGTTGTTACTGTCTAGCAGAACTGCAATGTAATGTAGTTGAACTAATCTCTATTAAGAAACTTACAGAATAAACTATACGTGTAGGTATCAGATATGTCAGGAGAATTACATAAGACACGCTAACAGGTGAGTTAACTCAGATGTGTGCTGAGCATACATAGCGCACAGTTGCAAAACTCTACCCTAACGTTAGTATTAATAGACAAGCAATATAGAGTAGCTCATTAACAAGCATGTAATGTGGATTTATACGTAATTGACTAAACAAAAATTTATTAGGATCTGGTCAAATTGTTATAAATCTATATCTGGGCAGTAAAGTTAAGGTTTAGACTAATATCCTTCCTAATAATATGAGATGGAGTTAATGTCAAGGGAATTTGAGGGAGAAATGTTGCCAAATCAATATATATATATATATATATATATATATATATATATATATATATATAGAGGACGACTAACCTTATCGCAAGAAATGTATAGAAAGCGTTACCAACAAAAACTACTGCCTGCTTATGTACCTGGATGACCAGCCATTCTCAGACTATTGAGCTGCATAACTTCTAACTTACAAAGACCAAATAGCGATGAACTGTAATGAATTATCAAACAAACAAAGTGGAGTGAAACATTAAGAGAGCAGCAGAACCAAATATAGAAATAGTTCAATATAGGAATTAACCGGTCCTTCACCCTATGCTACTAGGGTCTGCATGTTCAAGTTCTGCACCAAATCATGACGATCTAAGATGGTAGAGAGCGACATCTGAATAAGGTCCGGCACAATTGTACAACAGACATGTACTTTAACATTAGAAGCATATCAGAAAACAAAAGCATTTGGCTGAAGGAAAAGTTAGTAAGCTCCCTGATAACTTGTATAAGGCTTTACCACATACTAATTGTGCAATTTTATTAGTTCCTTAAAACAAATACACTTCTTGCTAAAGAGTCGTCATCAAGAGGCATATATGGGGTATATACATTCAACACAGTCCTGCTCATAGGAACCATATGTGGGAGCGACACTTTTATTATCCGATTCCTAAGTGTTTGAACTCAGATGCAGGGGAGCAGCAGAAACAGCCAACACCACTCCCCACATAGTGAAATCTTGCAAATGGTTGCAGGGCCAGCAGGAAGCTCGTTACTGCCGAATACAGATCAGGCCTACCTTGCCCGTACAGGCTCACTAGATTGCCAACTTGGTTCCCTGATTTGGATGAAGATACGCCAACATTTTCAGCACCATACTCTCGATCAGGCTGAATGCCTGCTAACTCTGCACTTGGCGCTTTTGAGGTCTTCTTCAATTTAGTAGGAATGTTGCTGTCTGCATCATTCTCCTTCTTGTGGCTGGTGACAATGCAGGGGTCTTTTACTTCTTGTGTCACACCTCTTCCCTGCTGAGGTACGCCGATGGAGTCAGGAATGCTCTCAGTTTTATACACTGCCGAGTTGTGCTGAGTAGAGTCGGTAGCTGCTTTTAGCTCCTCAACAAGCTCTCTGTGCTGGCTATCAAAAGTAGATAGCAAATTGCGAAGCATGTTAGCAATCTGCCACTCCATATTATAGGCTAAGATGGCCGCCTCCTGTTTAAGCGTCCAAGTTCACTTTTCAGCTTAGTTGATTGCTTGACACCCCGGAAAGCAGTGTAGGACCAGATGCGTCTTAAAATACAGCCTATTTCATAAACAGCCTGTCCTGTAGTATATCGGCTAGGAAGAGAAGTGGCCTCCGTGTATATCCATGATAGACGGCTTAGTTTTCTAAAATGGCGAATAGCGCCCTGTAGAGATCACCTCTATCTGTCAGATCGTCCTAATCAGCTTTGGCAGTCAATACGGTTTAATGCCTCCTTTATCCCAGAGCATACCTCAAAGGGATTTCATGCAGAAGTTTGTTGAAATTTGCTCATAATTGGCATTTTATTTGGTCAGGAATCAAGAGCTCAGGAGAAACACGTCTTGTTGCTTTGAGCGCTGGCTCCGCCCCACGGAAAATTTTTAAGGTAAGAAAAAATGTTTGATTCAAATGCATTATCCCAAATATGAAACTGACTGTCTGAAAATAAGGAATGTTGAACATTCTGAGTCAAGGCAAATAAATGTTTGAATACATATATTTAGAACTTTATAAACAAAGTGCCCAACCACAGCTTAGAGTGTCACAGAAAATAAGATTTACTTACCCCAGGACACTCATCTACATGTTTGTAGAAAGCCAAACCAGTACTGAAACGAGAATCAGCAGAGGTAATGGTATATAAATAAGAGTATATCGTCGATCTGAAAAGGGAGGTAAGAGATGAATCTCTACGACCGATAACAGAGAACCTATGAAATAGACCCCGTAGAAGGAGATCACTGCATTCAAATAGGCAATACTCTCCTCACATCCCTCTGACATTCACTGCACGCTGAGAGGAAAACCGGGCTCCAACTTGCTGCGGAGCGCATATCAACGTAGAATCTAGCACAAACTTACTTCACCACCTCCATAGGAGGCAAAGTTTGTAAAACTGAATTGTGGGTGTGGTGAGGGGTGTATTTATAGGCATTTTGAGGTTTGGGAAACTTTGCCCCTCCTGGTAGGAATGTATATCCCATACGTCACTAGCTCATGGACTCTTGCTAATTACATGAAAGAAACCAGCGTTAGGAGCCTCTAACGCTGGTTTCGACGGCTACCGCCAAACTCTAAATCTAGGCCTTAATTTTTTGGTAACATACCATTCTAATTTTACATCATAACTTACACCTTAAATTATCCTGCACTATAGACAGTTGTTTGGGAAAATAACAATATTTAGTGTCTTATATTCACTCCCCTTTTCTTTTATTTATGTTCATTTTTGTCCACCAGGAGAGAAGATTAAGATACTTACATAGGATTTTATGATAATACTATCGTCTGCAACTTTCCTATATAAGATTAACATCAGATCTGGGCCATACATATATGATGAACACGAGAGAAATACTCTTAATCGGATGTAAAGCCAAAAACTTATTAAATCTTGTCAATCGATCTCTTAGCATGCATACATCATGTAGTAGCAGACAGAAAAAGAGAGCTATAATCACAGAGAATATTTTTTCTCCTCTCTAATATAGCACGATACAATCCATGATCAACTGGGTGCTAGGCAACCACGTAAATAAATATTAACGTCACTATCAGGCCGGTCCCCCAAATGAACCAATCGAATTCAAGACAACAGGGACCTATCAAGTAACTGCTAGATCTAACGTAATAATGATACCTAGCCAATAAATATCCAGTATTATGGCGGCCGCCCCACCTTTGACAAAGCCGAAAGGCGAAACATGTCAGGGCGTTTGGGGACGTGTTGTCTCAATTTTTAAACAGCAGAATGTGCAAGTGTTAACTTCTATAATTTAAACCATGCTATCCATGTATAATTAAAGTGGTTATCTTTAGCGGAGCAATAATTCTGCCATATAACGATATTTACAATTATTTAAACTTACAATTAATTGTTCTAGTGGTTAGCATAAAGTGGTTTTCTCAGTGGGGAGAGGTATGTTTGTGGCCACAGGCAGAACATTGTTTCATAATGAAATGTGAGAAAGATATATATTTCTATTATTATTATTTTCTATTATCTTTATTATTGTGATTAGCACCAACTGGGGCAAGTAAATTTCAGCTACTAATACTACTGGTGCACGATGCCTTCTCCATGCACAAAAGGCAATCTGTTATCACTGCCATAATCACACTACTACTTCAATGGGAGAGGGTGCCTTATAAACTTTCTATCTGTAACAGTTTATACAATTTAGCACCAGGTTATTATACTATCACATGGGAACAATATAGTAGAACACTTACTTATATAAGGTAATCTGTTATCATTGCCATAATCTCACTACTACTACAGTGGCAGAGGGTGCCTTATAAACTATTTATTTTGTAACAGTCTATACAACTTAGCACCTAGCTATTATACTATCAGTTAAGCTGACCCACAGGGGAACAATATAGTAGAACACTTTCTTATCCAACCCATTTAGCTTTTTGGATATACAGGGAGTGCAGAATTATTAGGCAAATGAGTATTTTGACCACATCATCCTCTTTATGCATGTTGTCTTACTCCAAGCTGTATAGGCTCGAAAGCCTACTACCAATTAAGCATATTAGGTGATGTGCATCTCTGTAATGAGAAGGGGTGTGGTCTAATGACATCAACACCCTATATCAGGTGTGCATAATTATTAGGCAACTTCCTTTCCTTTGGCAAAATGGGTCAAAAGAAGGACTTGACAGGCTCAGAAAAGTCAAAAATAGTGAGATATCTTGCAGAGGGATGCAGCACTCTTAAAATTGCAAAGCTTCTGAAGCGTGATCATCGAACAATCAAGCGTTTCATTCAAAATAGTCAACAGGGTCGCAAGAAGCGTGTGGAAAAACCAAGGCGCAAAATAACTGCCCATGAACTGAGAAAAGTCAAGCGTGCAGCTGCCAAGATGCCACTTGCCACCAGTTTGGCCATATTTCAGAGCTGCAACATCACTGGAGTGCCCAAAAGCACAAGGTGTGCAATACTCAGAGACATGGCCAAGGTAAGAAAGGCTGAAAGACGACCACCACTGAAAAGACACACAAGCTGAAACGTCAAGACTGGGCCAAGAAATATCTCAAGACTGATTTTTCTAAGATTTTATGGACTGATGAAATGAGAGTGAGTCTTGATGTGCCAGATGGATGGGCCCGTGGCTGGATTGGTAAAGGGCAGAGAGCTCCAGTCCGACTCAGACGCCAGCAAGGTGGAGGTGGAGTACTGGTTTGGGCTGGTATCATCAAAGATGAGCTTGTGGGGCCTTTTCGGGTTGAGGATGGAGTCAAGCTCAACTCCCAGTCCTACTGCCAGTTTCTGGAAGATACCTTCTTCAAGCAGTGGTACAGGAAGAAGTCTGCATCCTTCAAGAAAAACATGATTTTCATGCAGGACAATGCTCCATCACACGCGTCCAAGTACTCCACAGCGTGGCTGGCAAGAAAGGGTATAAAAGAAGAAAATCTAATGACATGGCCTCCTTGTTCACCTGATCTGAACCCCATTGAGAACCTGTGGTCCATCATCAAATGTGAGATTTACAAGGAGGGAAAACAGTACACCTCTCTGAACAGTGTCTGGGAGGCAGTGGTTGCTGCTGCATGCAATGTTGATGGTGAACAGATCAAAACACTGACAGAATCCATGGATGGCAGGCTTTTGAGTGTCCTTGCAAAGAAAGGTGGCTATATTGGTCACTGATTTGTTTTTGTTTTGTTTTTGAATGTCAGAAATGTATATTTGTGAATGTTGAGATGTTATATTGGTTTCACTGGTAAAAAATAAATAATTGAAATGGGTATATATTTGTTTTTTGTTAAGTTGCCTAATAATTATGCACAGTAACAGTCACCTGCACACACAGATATCCCCCTAAAATAGCTAAAACTAAAAACAAACTAAAAACTACTTCCAAAAATATTCAGCTTTGATATTAATGAGTTTTTTGGGTTCATTGAGAACATGGTTGTTGTTCAATAATAAAATTAATCCTCAAAAATACAACTTGCCTAATAATTCTGCACTCCCTGTACTAATAACCATCTATAACAAGCTATCCAGATAAATCCAATAGCATAAATTGGATAAAAGCACAATGATATTGGTATTAAGAAATGACATGTTTACAAGTTACACCCATTTATATTGCGCTTTATTGTCATATCACCATATAGTAGACATCCCTTTGCATTAATACTACCGACTGGCAGCAAATACCTGCACATTTGGAGCAACATCATTGATATTAAGAAATTATTAACCTATCATTTATATTCACTTATATAGTGCTCCAGTGCTATATTTCCATACAGTTGATATTGTTTTTATACAATTATCAATACTGCCAACTGGTGACTAATACCATCTCATTTATAGAAAGAAGTAAATATTTGCTTAACTGATTATACTACCGGTAGATAGAAGAGATTTACGTTAACTATCTATTCCAACTGCTGAGTAGCCCTAGCTCTACTCTAGTATTACACTAGTGATATTAACAAGTGATAAGTTATATTCACTTATAGTGCGCCGTATCACTATATTGCCACTTATAATATAGTTGTGTGTACAATCTATAATACCTTGGTAATCAACACTCTCCCGTAAGAGTTCCATACTGTTTATTCTACTGTGGGATTATTCGCTAGCTACCTGTGCTATCACGGAGAGACTAGGCCCAATATGCCCCCCCCCCCATGTAACTACTGTATCTGAATATCTCGTCCTAACACAATCAGCTAACGTTATCAATTAACTACAATAATAGTAATTGCTTTTTACTCTTGTACGTCTGAGAATCCAATCTCGGTATAGAAGTACCCTCGTCACTCCTCTGTGCTTTTAATACACAGTTATTTTTAATCTCAACTAATAAAAGCTAGGTTTTACCCCTAGTACTGGGGTATTTCACATGTTCCTTGGGAACCCCTTGTTTAGTAGTTCACGTGTTGTGGAGTGCTACTTATGTACATACTTTTCTTTTGCTTTGCATTAGAATTCTTTCCAGCATCCCAGAAACCGCCCTTGTGTTCACACCAGAAACTCAAGTCTAGATCCAACTCTGAGGATCAAAAGGACAAAAGAAAATCCCTAAAAGTCTATTACCAGCCGATGGAAAGAAACCAGAAGCTAAGACCCGGGAGCTACTATAAATTCTGGAGCAGGGTACTGCCACATTAAACCCCAGATCCCAAAAGAACACCTAGGATCAGAACAAGGTTCGCTGGAAGATACAGTTCCTAAGAACCGGATTTTCTCAAAAGGATGAAATAGGAAGGAACATTCTTCTCCCTGAACAAAAAGAGAGAACCTTACATTCTCAGACAAACAGAAGCACTATAAGCTTTGCTTAACAGTCATAGAACCCTATTAGGAAGGGATTCCCCCCTTTATTGAAATCAATAAATCAAAATCAAGAAAAGAGAAAATAGCCCAACAAATAAGTCAAGCTCCGGCCTCTCAGACTACTAGATCCATTAGATCACCAAGCAATCCAAGATAAAGCCTAAAAACTGGTCCAGCCTTTACACTAGTATAGGAGAACCCGAGAAGCCTGGACCGGCAGCTAGAAAAAAACTCCCTCTTTTGTGTAAAGGGAAGGAACAGACTTAACTAGTACCCAAAACAGGTCCTGTCTGTCATCCAGGATACGACATATCTGTCAAAATATTCAAGGGCTAAACAGAAAATATCAAATTCCAGCAATGCTAGAAAAACAGAGTAAACAAACTAAGGAATATAAGCTCCGTGGCTTAATTTGTCTTGAAATTATCGGGGGACCCTCACCCCGAACATAGATCTAAATGCTTCCACCGGAAGTCTACAACAATCTCGACCATTTAAGTCGATAGATTCAAAAATCCCATGCAACAAAACTTTCTATAACAACCCAGAGCTCTAAAAAAGTATCCAAACCAGACTAGAATGCAAAAGAAAATTGGCAGGAGCCCAAATGTGTTAACTGAAAAGGGAGCGTGCAAACAAAAAAACTAGGTCTAGCCTGTCACACAACACAATCCACCATATAGCTTGGAACTGGGATTCTAATAAAGAATAAAACAAAATGTAAATCAAGACGATAAGGAATAGGAACACCAATCTTCTTCACTCGTCTATTCAAAATCGTTATCTGATTTAGAGGGCTGAGATTTAACTGACGGATCATTACTGGGAACCTCTAACATCGCCAAAACCGCTCTCAAAAGCAAACGCAGGTGTGCCAATCTAAATCTAAATGTTATGCTCGCCGCAGTCGGAGGATTCAAGTCTGTAGAGCCTGGAGGTTCTACCTCTGAAGCCTCAGAGGAAACCGCATCCCCAGAGGAATGATCGGACACAATCGTCATTTTACACGACTGTCCTAGATCAGTAGAACCTGGAGTAACCCTTCGCTTGCACGCAGCAGGAAAAGTTAGCATCACTAAGGTCGTAGAGATAGCCATGCGGAACTGCGTAGTAACCTCTGGTGGAAACAAACCCCTCACAGGCGAAGGGGGAGCGGGACTCAGGAAAACTGCATATGTAGGAACAGAAGAATCTAGGGAACACACCTCACTGGATTCAGAATCCTCAGAGGCGGATGGCTCAGTGGTCTCTGACAACCCAACATTGGTTGATGAGAACACCCTATTGTGGCATACGGAACATAATTCAGGGGGCTGGGTTACCCGAGCCTCCTCACAATATACACAGAATATTAGGTGCAGAGAAGGCGCTCTGATAGAAGGGAAAGTTATTATGAAGGTGCTGTAAAAAGCGCTGTGTACAAAGTGAAGAATTCCAGGCAGCAAGGTAAAAAGTAAAAATCAACTTTTATTCCAAAAGGTTAAAAAGGACAAAACCAGGATGTCCTGTACAGAGCCAGCAATAGCTCTAACAACCAGGCAAGTGAGCAGATCCCCACGCAGACATGTTTCGTGCACCAGGTGCACTTGTTCACTGCAGTGCACTTGTTCACTGCAGTGAAGCAGTGAACAAGTGCACCTGGTGCACGAAACATGTCTGCGTGGGGATCTGCTCACTTGCCTGGTTGTTAGAGCTATTGCTGGCTCTGTACAGGACATCCTGGTTTTGTCCTTTTTAACCTTTTGGAATAAAAGTTGATTTTTACTTTTTACCTTGCTGCCTGGAATTCGTCACGTTGTACACAGTGCTTTTTACAGCGCCTTCATAATAACTTTCCCTTCTATCAGAGCGCCTTCTCTGCACCTAATATTCTATTTCTATTTTTGGCGTGTGTGGCTGACACGCCTGAAGAGGCTGCCTACCTGATTGGATCATTTCAACAGGGGTGTGTCCCCCGCCCACTCTCCATTGTGCCGGGCTCGGTTCACTTCACAGGACCGCGGGAGGAGCACAGACAGCACAGTGAAATGCTTATGTTTCACAATATACACAGGTATCAAATTCTGTCTCGGAGGGATACTCCTCTAACACAGTGGTCGCCAACCAGTGGTCCATGGACCACTGGTGGTCCACGAGAAGATGTTGGTGGTCCTTGACACCATCAAGCAGGAATCAATCTCCTCTGATGGTGTCACTACCGTTGCCGCAACTCCCTACAGTGCCTAACTGGACATCAGCGTAAACCGACGTTGGAGAAGTTAAATTACAATCTCCCTACGCAAATTGCGTAGTACTGCGCAACTTGCGTAGCTAGATTGTATTTTTATCTCCTCCCACCTGGCATGCTTCTCAGAGAAAGATGTTTCCATTCTAAAGCCAGCAGAGGTTAGTATAGTGTCAGCTTGAAATAGTGAAAAAAAGAAAATCTTAAAAAAACTATTTCTCTCTTATAAACACATAGAGGTTTGTACCTTTTTAAAAAAATTCATGTTAGTGGTCCACGGGATTCAAAACTGTGAGTTTAGTGGTCCCTGAGGTCTGAAAGGTTGGTGACCCCTGCTCTAACATATCAGAATCTTCCATAACCCGTCTAAGTTATATTATCAAAAGAGAAAAACAACTGGCACCTTATACCTCCAATGGCTGGGGAACTCACCACCTCCTATGACCCAGACAGGTAGAGAAGACGCTCCTCTCCGCAGACACCCAGTCAGGAAGTGGGAAGAAACATGAACACTCCCGGTCACATGGTGCTCATGCAGGACCACCCCTGCTAAAAAAAAAGGCGCGCCAAAAAAAAACCTCCAATCCACTTTTCCCTCCTCTCTTGTCCTCAACTCTCAGTCTCTACTCCTACTCTCATCCAGACAGTTCAACTCTCCCCGGAGTCTATCCTCCAGAATTATTTCTGAGTGTGCAAATGGAATTAATATAAGTTTTTGTATCTCTTGATCAAGTGTCTTTATATATATATGCCATTTATTGAGAAATTCCTTCAGTCTATTTAGTTGGTCAAACTTAGTATCCCATTGCTCAATCCAGAGCTGTCTGATAATTTTATTTTTTAATTGAGAAATTGTTGGCGCCTTTTTAGTAATCCACTGTTCTAATATACATTTACGTGCTAGCAAAATGATCACCACTATCAGCTTTCGACCTTCAATATATTTATTCTCCCATTGAAACAGACATATCTCCAGTGTCCCCAAGTGAATATCTATTTTAAGCTTTTGTTTAATCCAGTACTGTACTTTGCACCAGAAATACTTAACCTTTGGGCAACAGTAAAAATGATGTATAAAATCTGCGTTTTCCTTTCGACATTTAGTACATCTATTAGTACAATCCTTTTTCCATTTTATCATCCTACGCGGGGTTAAATAATCTCGATGTAATAGCCTCATCTGAGACTCCCTGAGAGGTATGGAAAGTGTTGCTTTTTTAACTAACTTTAAACTATCTTCAATTTGCATAGGAGTTAGGTTACCTGCAACACCCAAGCTCCATTTGTCCACCAATGCATCCATCCCTTCTATAGTATTTATATGATTCAGACATTTATAAAAACGCGTAATAGAAAAAGATCCCTTCTCGAACTCAATTTGTGCTTGATTAAAAGCCAAAATATCCCAAAATCGTGCATCATTTTTTAAAATTAAATTTGTGATGTAATGTCGTGCTTGTAAGTAAGCATAAATGTGAGTTCTAGGCAATTCAAACTTAATTTGTAAATCTTGGAAAGTCCGTATCGTCTTATTTAAAGGATCTAAGCAGTCCCCAACGACTTTTAACCCCTTCCTTTTCCAAAAATGAAAGGGGCTTATGTCTATACCAGCTGGAAAATCAATATCCCTACTAGTGGGATATACATAGAAAACGGGTATGTACGTTTCAGATATTTATGTGCTAATCTCCAAGATATTAAAGCATCCTTATATAAAATATTTGACTGTACATTCATTGGTAAGTCTTTGCCCTGACTGTAAGGCAAGAAGAAGAGACTTACTTCCCTTAGCACTGCCTGTTCCAATGTTTCATCATAAAAGTGGCCTGAGCTTAATTGCCAGTCTAAAACATTCCGAAGCAATGTAGCCCAATTATAAAGCCTGAAATCAGGCAAACCTAGACCTCCATATATAAATGGAGCATAACATTTTTTTTAAGAGCAATTCTTACTTTTTTCCCTTTCCAAAGAAATTTCCGAACTGCAGTATTTAGATCTTGCAGATCTCTTTTTGTAAGAAGAAGTGGGAGCATTAATAACGGATATAATAATTTCGGTAATATTATCATCTTAATAAGGTCTACTTTCCCAGCCAGAGATAGTGGGAGATGAAGCCAGCTTTCTAATATAGCTTTTATTTTTGCACATTGTTTAGAAATATTTAGCTTATAGATCAAGTTTGGGTTGTTAGATAAATGAATACCCAGATATGTCAATGATTGATTTACTTCTTTAAATGGAAAGTTATAATTAGGGTTTTTTGTTGTTGTTTTTTTGTCTCCCCACCCATAGCGTTGAAGAGGTGATTTTTTTTTGTTTTTTTTTTAGATAGAGTTAATTAAATTAGAATTGTAGAGTCACATATACAAATATTTTTGAAGAAGTAACACACAGAGAAGATGTGTTAGATGAGAGATTATATGCTAATAGAAGGAAAGATAAAAGTTACTTCTTGCATGGTATTATTATGTCTGGGGTTAATGCAAATATTGATGTAATTGTACAATTATTTGTTTTTTCTCTTTTTTTTATTTGTCTCCATGTATATTGATGGACAAGAACATTGCATATAAACAAAATATTACCTTTTTGTAATGTAATACTCTGTTCTCTGTGAAATAATAATTCTCTGCTTAAAACGGACATAAAACCCAATTTTTTTCTTTCATGATTTAGATAGAACATAACATTTTAAACAACTTTCTAATTTACTTCTATTATCATATTGTCTTCGTTTTCTTGTTATCCTTATTTGAAAAGCAGAAATGTAAGCTCAAGAGTGTGCACGTGTCTGCAACACTATAAAGCAGCAGTTTTGCAACAATGTTATACATTAGCAGGAGCACTAGATGGCAGCACTATTTCCTGTCCTGTAGTGCTTCAAGCATGTGCACGCTACCTACCTAGGTATCTCTTCAACAAAGACTAACATGAGAATGAATTAAATTTGATAATAGAAGTACATTGGAAACTTTTTAAAAATTGTATTCTCTATCTGAATCATGAAAGAATTTTTTGGGGTTTAATGTCCCTTTAATAAAAAACTGCGCAGCTCTCAAAATGAAAGTAACCTATACGTTCCGTATCAGCCAAAGAGCTAAACATTCTTTCACATAAGGAGTCCCACTGAGACAATGTCTTCTATCGTTAACATGTGTATAAAAATGAAATGATCTTACCGGAATCTGTGCCGTGGAACAGTGACACGGTCCTTCAAGTTTGACAGATTGTAGCAGCGCCTCTGACATGGACTTGAGTGAAGAAAAGCAGGCAGCGAAACTCTTCAACGCTGATTGCTTAAGTAGCTGTTAATATGAGTCTGGATGGTTTCGCAGAAAGACTCTCCCTGCATCTCCAGATTCTAACTTTCATCCATGCTCTCACTGAGAGGCTGACAGGACTACTTAAAACTCCAGTCCCATACCGAAGTGTACTACCCCCATAAGAGACTACTCCGAATCTTCCGACACTTCTCTGCCATCCTCCTGTGACGAAAGGCAAAGAATGACTGGGGCATGAGGGAAGTGGGGGAGGTATTTAAGCCTTTGGCTGGGGTGTCTTTGTCTCCTCCTGGTGGCCAGGTTCTGTATTCCCACAAATAATGAATGCAGCTGTGGACTATCCCTGTATTTAGAAGGAAATAACACCTATACTGAAATTAGTACATCAATATAACAAAAGACAACAGCAGAAATGAACCTGCCAGTCGGGGGCATCATATTATAAAAGATATTCCTGCTGCAAATTTGAATATAATACTGATTGCATGGGTACAATTTATCTTTAAAGGGGCAGTAAACTTCTTAAAGGAACATGAAACCCCAAAATGTTCTTCTTTGATTCAGATAGAGAATACAATTTAAAACAACTTTCTAATTTACTTCTATTATCGAATTTGTTTAATTATCTTGGTATTATTTGTTGAAGGAGCAAAAATGCACTACTGATTTCTAACTAAACACATGGGTGAGCCAATAACAATCGTTATATATCTGCAGCAACCAATCCGCAACTAGAACCTAGTTCTTTGCTGCTCCTGAGCTTACCTAGATACATCTTTCAGCAAAGGATAACAAGAAAAGGAAGCAAATTAAATAATAGAAGTAAATTGGAAAGTTGTTTAAAATTATATTCTCTATCTAAATCATGAAATAAACATTTTGGGTTTCATGTCCCTTTAAGATTTTTTATTTAAAATGTTTAGTTGTGCATAATGAAACAACTTTGCAATATATTTTCATTATTTATTTTGCCCCTTATTCGTGTAATTTATCTGCGAAAATTTAGCAATTTCTCATTTTCAAAACTTGAAATGCACCCTGCTGACTTCTCAATGCTAACCTCGCTAGATATCTGTATCTAATAAACTTTATCAAATAACAACTGCAAAACAATGCACATTATACTAACTTTATGAAAATGTAAAAATACTGCTCTATTCGTATTGCAGTAAAATGGATCTTAATTTGTTTTAAAAATATCAAGTCATCGCTGATATGTTATTCTATAGCACAACAGAAATTACAAGGTGTATTTAAGTTATTAACAACACATTTGGGTGTAACACAGAATTAGGACTGAAATTAAAAAAGAAAACACAAATAGCTCATAGTTGACATGGCCTATGTCGGTATTGAACCCAGGACTGCAGGCTCGTTTTGCTGTGTGTTACTGCTGAGGAATAGGTTAGCCTTAGTTTTGGCTCTATTTCTCTAACCTGTTCTATTGTCAATTTTTTTTTATTCTTTGGCTCCACCTGCCTGCCAGGTGCGGTAGATCTGCAATCAGCTACTGCTATAAATACGGCCTCCATGCTTGTGTGTTGGACTTGCTCATAGAGGGGTCGATCCGATATAGATCGTAGTTTGCGGCGCAAGCGAGGGAACCCGCGTCGCCCGCAGTTTCAGTTCGCAACTCGAGCTATCCCATATATGTCGCCGTCAGATGCTAACGTGCCGTAAGTCTGACAAACCAGCGATGTCCAGAAATCTGCGCAAGTACAAAATTTCTGGCGTCGCCAGTGACTTGCGGCACGTTAGAAACTGCCGGCGCCTACAAAACCTGACTAAAGTCTAAATCACCCGCACTTTCTAACATGCCTCCCTAACATAGCCCGACACGTCTAACACGCCTCCCTAACATAGCCTGACACGTCTAACCCTCTATCCGCTATCCCCCCTCACTAGCCTAACAATAAAATATGTATTAACCCCTAAACCACCGCTCCCGGAGCCCGCCGCAACCTAATAAAATTATTAACCCCTAAACCGCCGCCAGCTATACTAAATCTATAACCCCCTAAAGTGAGCCCCTAACACCGCCGCCATCTAACTTACCTACCCCCTAAAGTGAGCCCCTACCCCGCCGCTATCTATTTTAAAATTATTAACCCCTAATCTAATCCCCCTACCCCGCCGCCATCTATATTAAATTATTTAACCCCTAAAATACTAAACTATCCCTACCACTAAACCTAAGTCTAACCCTACAAATAGCCCTGAAAAGGGCTTTTTGCGTGGCATTGCCCAAAAGTAACAGCTCTTTTGCCAGCCCTTAAAAGGGCTTTTGGCGGGGCTTTGTCACAAAGTAAACTGCTCTTTTGCCTACAATCTACATCCCCTTACACCGCGGCCACCTATAATAAATGTATTAACCCCTAATCTAATCCCCCTACACCGCCGCCAGCTATATTAACTATATTAACCCTAATTATATTAGGGTTAATATAGTTAATATAGTTATTATATTATATATATTAACTATATTAACCCTAATTATATTAGGGTTAATATAGTTAATATCGTTATTATATTATATATATATTAAAGGGCCACTGTAAGTAAATATTTTCTATGCCTGTTACTAACTAACTACCCCAAATATGCTTTTTATCAATAGCATTTCATTAACATATCTCTACCGTATATCAGAAAACTTGTCTGCAAATTTAATTGTTTTCCAAACCCACTTCGTGGGTGTCCTTTGCTCTGTACCAATCCGTTTACAATACCTAGGTTTCAAAATGGCGCTTTAAACACAAAGTTATTGGTTTAAGTATTTTGAACACTCAGTGCTGAAAATAGTTGGCAGGATAACGTGACATCATCGGCGAATAAAAGATATAACTTTTAGAACGTTATGAAACTTCGTTTTGGAGAAAATATAGGTCAGTAGGTTTTAATTAATGTTTATTAACTTTAATATGTTAGTTGTTTAGCTTAAAAATTATAACAGAAAGTAATCCTTTAAGTATAATAACCCTATCTAACTCTAACATCCTAACTAAACTCTTATTAAAATAAATCTAATATTAATATTATTAATTAAAATATTCCTATTTAAATCTAAATACTTACCTATAAAATAAACCCTAAGATAGCTACAATGTAATTAATAATTACATTATAGCTATGTTAGGGTTTATATTTATTTTACAGGTAAATTGTTAATTATTTTAACTAGGTATAATAGCTATTAAATAGTTATTACCTATTTAATAGCTACCTAGTTAAAATAATTACCCAATTACCTGTAAAATAAATCCTAACCTAAGTTACAAATACACCTACATTATCAATAAATTAAATAAACTACAAATATCTATCTAAAAATACAATTAAATAAACTAAACTAAATTACAAAAAAAAAAAAAACACTAAATTACAAAAAATAAAAAAAAGATTACAAGATTTTTAAGCTAATTACACCTATTCTAAGCTCCCTAATAAAATAATAAAGCCCCCCAAAATAAAAAAATTCCCTACCCTATTCTAAATTAAAAAAAGTTCAAAGCTCTTTTACCTTACTAGCCATTAAAAGGGCCTTTTGTGGGGGCATGCCCCAAAGAAAACTGCTCTTTTGCCTGCAAAAAAAAAACACAATACCACCCCCCAACATTACAACCCACCACCCACATACCCCTAATCTAACCCAAACCCCCCTTAAATAAACCTAACACTACCCCCCTGAAGATCTCCCTACCTTGTCTTCACCACAACGGGCCGAACTCCTCATCCGATCCGGGCGATGTGTTCCAGCAAGCAGCAGTGAAGTCTTCTTCCATCCGGGCGATGTGTTCCAGCAAGCGGCAGAGAGTCTTCTTCCATCGGCGATGTCGTCAAGCAAATCGGCATCTTCAATCTTCTTCCTTCGCTCCTCTGCCGCGGAGCATCCTTCCGGCACGACGACTTCCCGACGAATGAGGTTCCTTTAAATGACGTCATCCAAGATGGCGTCCGTCGAATTCCGATTGGCTGATAGGATTCTATCAGCCAATCGGAATTAAGGTAGAAAAATCTGATTGGCTGATTGAATCAGCCAATCAGATTCAAGTTCAATCCGATTGGCTGATTGGTTCAGCCAATCGGATTGAACTTTAATCTGATTGGCTGATTCCTATCAGTCAATCGGAATTCGGCGGACGCCATCTTGGATGACGTCATTTAAAGGAACCTCATTCGTCGGGAAGTCGTCGTGCCGGAAGGATGCTCCGCGGCGGAGGAGCGAAGGAAGAAGATTGAAGATGCCGATTTGCTTGAAGACATCGCCGATGGAAGAAGACTCTCTGCCGCTTGCTGGAACACATCGCCCGGATCGGATGAGGAGTTCGGCCCGGTGTGGTGAAGACAAGGTAGGGAGATCTTCAGGGGGGTAGTGTTAGGTTTATTTAAGGGGGGTTTGGGTTAGATTAGGGGTATGTGGGTGGTGGGTTGTAATGTTGGGGGGTGGTATTGTGTGTTTTTTTGCAGGCAAAAGAGCAATTTTCTTTGGGGCATGCCCCCACAAAAGGCCCTTTTAAGGGCTGGTAAGGTAAAAGAGCTTTGAACTTTTTTTAATTTAGAATAGGTTAGGGAATTTTTTTATTTTGGGGGGCTTTATTATTTTATTAGGGGGCTTAGAATAGGTGTAATTAGCTTAAAAATCTTGTAATCTTTTTTTTATTTTTTTGTAATTTAGTGTTTGTTTTTTGTAATTTAGTTTAGTTTATTTAATTGTATTTTTAGATAGATATTTGTAGTTTATTTAATTTATTGATAGTGTAGGTGTATTTGTAACTTAGGTTAGGATTTATTTTACAGGTAATTGGGTAATTATTTTAACTAGGTAGCTATTAAATAGGTAATAACTATTTAATAGCTATTATACCTAGTTAAAATAATTAACAATTTACCTGTAAAATAAATATAAACCCTAACATAGCTATAATGTAATTATTAATTATATTGTAGCTATCTTAGGGTTTATTTTATAGGTAAGTATTTAGATATAAATAGGAATATTTTAGTTTATAATATGAATTAGATTTATTTAATAAGAATTTAGTTAGGGGTGTTAGGGTTAGATAGAGTTAATATAGTTAATATAAATACTATAATAACTATATTAACCCTAATATAATTAGGGTTAATATAGTTAATATATATAATGTAATAACTATATTAACTATAATATACTTAGGGTTAATATAGATAATATAGCTGGCGGCGGGGTAGGTAGATTAAATTAGGGGTTAATAATTTTAATATAGATGGCGGCGGTGTAAGGGGTTCACATTAGGGGATAGATCAGTTAGATGGTGGCGGTTTTAGGGGTTCACATTAGGGGATAGATCATTTAGATGGTGGTGGTTTTAGGGGCTCACAGTAGGGGGTTAGTTTATGTAGATGGCGGCGGTTTAGGGGTTAAATACTTTATTAGGGATTGCGGCGGGGGATCGCGGTTGACAGGGAGATAGACATTGCGCATGCGTTAGGTGTTAGGTTTATTTTAGCAGATCGCGGTTGACAGGGAGATAGACATTGCGCATGCGTTAGGTGTTAGGTTTATTTTAGAAGATCGCGGTTGACAGGGAGATAGACATTGCGCATGCGTTAGGTGTTAGGTTTATTTTAGCAGCCAGTTTAGGGAGTTACGGGGCTCCAATAGTCAGCGTAAGGCTTCTTACGGCTGCTTTTTGTGGCGAGGTGAAAATGGAGTAAGATTTCTCCATTTTCGCCATGTAAGTCCTTACGCTGTATATTGGATACCAAATTGCGCGGGTTTGGTATACCTGCCTATGGCCCAAAAAACTACGGGCGATGGCAGAGATATACGCGCGTAACTTCTAGGTTACGCCGTATATAGGATACCAAACCTGCGCAAATATTGGCATCGCCGACTTTTGCGGGCGACGATTTTTATCGGATCGACTCCAGAGAGTGCATTGCTGATTTTTTTTTCCCACTGACAATTTCTGCCTGGACCTGACTACTTATTTTGCCTGCTGAATCACTATCCACTTCCTGTCTGTCTCCTCTACTCTCTTGGATTACCCCTTTGTGCCTCATTGCTTTGCCCTCAGCCACTTCTCCAGTTTGAACTAAACCAACACATGCAAACCCTCCAATTGACAACGACTAGCGGACAGTAATAAGCGGAGGGTGTACCACGCTGCAGTACCTTAAAATAGTACCCTGTCTTTTAAGTATAAACTCTCAATTCTAAAGACATGTTTTATAACATTGCCTATAGATGCTTTTTAACTGTATTGCAATAAATAAATCCTTGGGTGTCACAAAGGAATATTATCTCCCACATAAGTGTGTTCTATTCCTAAAATGGCATAATTTAAATGGAATGGCACATTTTGTAAAGAGACTTGGCAGTAAAAGTAGTGATTTTTGTTATTATTTACATTTCCCTGGTGCCCTAGTAATGATAGCAAATGCCTTGCTGGGCTGAGCAGAAGCAAATTATATCACATACAATGTGGAATAATGAGTAATGTTGAATCTGACACTATTAACTTCTAATCAGCCCATTATCTGCCAGCTAGGGGCAGCATTACCAGAGAGTTACATGCCTGGGGACTCCTGCAGGACCTATACACACACTGCCTTCTAAACTACCAGACCATATTAGGGAGACCTCAGAGGGGCTGAATATATGCTCCACAGAAGAGAATAATACTGCACTGTAAATGGCCGCAAACGGGTAAATATTCCTTATGGTCCATTTAAGTCAATTAGATTTCCCTTGCATAGGGCACCACTTAGTGTTTCATGGGGTTTTCACATTCAAACCTATTCTAAACTGTTAAGAAAAAAAATAATTAATATCATCAAATGGCAAAAAAGTATGCCCTGCATGTGAACAATTTAACACCAGTATTCTAAGCAATGAGAAAACATTTGTCCATTTGTTTCTGAAAGTATTTCTGCATTTTTCAAACAGAACAGAAGCCATTCAACACTTTTTTGTTTTGCATACAAAACTGAGGCCAAAATGCAAATTCTGTAACTTAAAAATATCCGAATCAAATAGCTGGAATGGGTAATTTACAGCACTTAGAAAATCTAGGTTACAGATTTTGCTTTTTGGTCTTTTTAGGGAGTGAGGGACAAAACACAGTTTTTGCACAAAAGCCAAACGGTGTTTAGTGTTCTTATAACACATTGGACCTGTTGAAAAGTCATTTTTGCCTGTTTCAAATATCATTAAAATATTTGTGTGCCTGTATCAAATATAGTTCAAATCAAAATATGAAACTTGTACACAAATTAAACATAATTATCTAAATGTAAATTTAGAACGGCAGTGAAGTGTTGGAGGCTAAAAAATGTTAATTGTAAAATGAATTAAAGGGACAGTCAAGTCCAAAATAAACTTTCATGATTCAAATAGGGCATGCAATTTTAAACAACTTTCCAATTTACTTTTATCACCAATTTTGCTTTGTTGTCTTAATATTCTTAGTTGAAAGCTAAACCTAGGAGTTTCATATGCTAAATTCTTAGACCTTGAAGGCCACCTCTAATCTGAATGCATTTTGACAGTTTCTTTTTACCTCTAGAGGGTGTTAGTTCATGTGTTTCATATAGATAACATTGAGATCACACACGTGAAGTTACCTAGAAGTGAGCACTGATTGGCTAAAATGCAAGTCTGTCAAAAGAACTGAAATAAGGGGGCAGTTTGCAGAGGCTTAGATACAAGTTAATCACAGAGGTAAAATGTGTGTTATTATAACTGTGTTGGTTATACAAAACTGGGGAATGGGTAATAAAGCCCCAAGGCAGAACATGCTGTGATCTGAGATGTCATCGCATAAAATGCAGAATGTCTGCAGAAGGAACAAGGCACATGCAGGAACTGTTAGCTCTTTCACTTTGGAGCACTGCTTCCTCATTTAAAGTGAACTACTACTGATTGTGCTCAAGGGCAGGGCATTCCTCTCCTTTTGTATAACTCATTATTGCACCTACAACTGTAATGTACCCCAATACTGTACTTGTTTGTTTGTAATGCATCCTTGTAATGTTTTACTATTACTTGTATAGCGCTGCGTAATCTGTTGGCGCTTTATAAATACCTGATAATAATAATAATAATAATTATGCTCTCTTCAAACAGGTTTCTCTTCAAACAGCACTGTGCTCTGGCTGCACTGTGTAAGTTTTCCATAACAAAGTGCAGTCACAGCAAAGCGTTGTTTGAAGGAAATAGTAAAATATGGAGCAGGACAGGCTCTCATGGATTTTGCTTTATTCTCCAGTTAATCAACACATTGCAGCTGAGATGGTGCTTTATTTTTTACTGCCTGATATAAATTGAATTTATTTGCAAAATAACCTGCAGAAAATGTTTCACTATAAAAAAAATGTCATCACAGAAAGTAAAAAAAAATTCTGGTGTTGACTGTCCCTTTAAATTGATATGAAATTATTAATTACACAAATGTCATGACTGAAAGGGACATGAAACAAACACAAATCTTATCATTAAGACAAAACAAACATTTTTAAACAACTTTCCAATCTACTTCTATTATCAAATGTACGTAATTCTCTTGGTGTCCTTTGTTGAAGGGGCAGCAATGAACTACAGGGAGCTAGCTGTTGACATATTAGTGAGCCAATGACAGGAGGTATATATGTGCAGTAACCAATCACCATCTAACTTTCAGTTAGTGTCATTTTGGCCATGTTTTCCTGAGTTACACATGTTGCAAGGAACATAAGTTCAGAAGTCTACACTATGTACATGTAGAAGAGAAACCACCTCCGAAGTGGACTGCAAAGAATAATGATTATCCACTCTTAATAAAGTACAAATAAAGACAAATTAAAGACAAACTCATATACACACACACGTTCATTTTAAAATAGTAAAATTGTGAGATTACATGATCAAATATAGAAGCACTGTGGCCTGGAGACTGCAGCACTGTGGCCTGGAGACTGCAGCACTGTGGCCTGGAGACTGCAGCACTGTGGCCTGGAGACTGCAGCACTGTGGCCAGGAGACTGCAGCACTGTGGCCAGCAGACTGCAGCACTGTGGCCTGGAGACTGCAGCACTGTGGCCAGGAGACTGCAGCACTGTGGCCTGGAGACTGCAGCACTGTGGCCAGGAGACTGCAGCACTGTGGCCTGGAGACTGCAGCACTGTGGCCAGGAGACTGCAGCACTGTGGCCTGGAGACTGCAGCACTGTGGCCTGGAGACTGCAGCACTGTGGCCTGGAGACTGCAGCAGTGTGGCCTGGAGAATGCAGCACTGTGGCCTGGAGACTGCAGCACTGTGGCCTGGAGACTGCAGCACTGTGTAAATAAAAAGAGAGAAGCACTCAACCTGGGAACGAACAATAGCATAATAGCTTGTTCTATGGCTACCACCCAAGAAGCAGCCTCTTTTTGCTCAAAATGTGCCTTTCACAGAGAAGAACTTTCCTGAAGCAGATCCGTCTGATCCTGACTTCACAGTACAGTCCAGCCCCGAAATACCAGGCAATCCCTCTCTGAACGAGAGAAACAGCAAAACCCCAGACGTACGTTTCGGCCTATAGTGGGCCTCGTCAGTGAGGTGCAGGCATATTCCTCTAGGCACACTGAGCAACGGGTCCACGTCTGGATTCCCGCATCACACTTAGGGAGACTTCCCTAAGTGTCATAATTTGCATAAATAAAAAGAGAGAAGCGCTCAACCTGGGAACGAACAATAGCATAATAGCTTGGCTAGTTACCACCCAAGAAGCAGAGCAAAAATAGGCTGCTTCTTGGGTGGTAACTAGCCATAGAAAAAGCTATCATGCTATTGTTCATTCTCAGGTTGAGCGCTTCTCTCTTTTTATTTATGCAAATTATGACACTTAGGGAAGTCTCCCTAAGTGTGATGCGGGAATCCAGACGTGGACCCGTTGCTCAGTGTGCCTAGAGAGATATAGCTGCACCTCACTGACGAGGCCCACAATAGGCCGAAACGTACGTCTGGGGTTTTGCTGTTTCTCTCGTTCAGAGAGGGATTGCCTGGTATTTTGGGGCTGGACTGTACTATGAAGGAAATGTTGAGCAAAAAGAGGCTGCTTCTTGGGTGGTAACTAGCCATAGAACAAGCTATTATGCTATTGTTCGTTCTCAGGTTGAGCGCTTCTCTCTTTTTATTTATGACTGCAGCACTGTAGCCTGGAGACGGTAGCACTGTGGCCTGAAGACGGCAGCACTGTGGCCTGGAGACTGCAGCACTGTGACATGGGGACTTCAGCACTGAGGCCTGGAGAGTGCAGCACTGTGACCAGGGGACTGCAGCATTGTGACCAGGGGACTGCAGCATGTACAGTATAAGCACACCTCAACGTCTCACACACAACAGGCTGGATAGACGTTGCGTTCATGAGGCATTGCTAGCAGGCTTTTGATAGAGGCACAGACTCTGTTCTGCACAGGGGCTTAATAAAGAGGCATGGTACCCCCGTTTGAAAACCGGCACTCTAGACAGCACCATTCATGTTCCTCTCTGCAGCTTGTGAAAATTCTTGTGTGATCTAACTTGAAAATGAGTTTGTTTGTTTTTTTGTGTTTTACTATATTTGCTGCTATATCATTTTCTAAAGCAATTTGTTCTCATTTATTCAAGCTTGACAACTGCATAAACAGCAATATTAACCCCTACTTAGCAGCATGCAGGCACACATCCCAGTCAATAACTGGTGATGCTTGAGACACAGAAGAATGCTCAGCCCTGTGCATCACTTCATTTACATCAGTTCTCTGGTTCGTCAAATGAAAAGAAACCAACGGCTAGATTTAGAGTTCTGCGGCCAAAGGGGTGCGTTAGTTACGCATGCTTTTTTCCCCCACACCTTTTAAATACCGCTGGTATTTTAGAGTTCACAGAATGGCTGCGTTAGGCTCCAAAAAAGGGAGCGTAGAGCATATTTACCGCCACTGTAACTCTCGATACCAGCGTTGCTTACGGACACGGCCAGCTTCAAAAACGTGCTCGTGCACGATTTCCCCATAGAAAACAATGGGGCAGTTTGAGCTGAAAAAAAACCTAACACCTGCAAAAAAGCAGCGTTAAGCTCCTAACGCAGCCCCATTGTTTCCTATGGGGAAACACTTCCTAAGTCTGCACCTAACACCCTAACATGTACCCCGAGTCTAAACACCCCTAGCCTTACACTTATTAACCTCTAATCTGCCGCCCCCGCTATCGCTGACCCCTGCATATTATTATTAAACCCTAATCTGCCGCTCCGTACACCGCCGCAACCTACGTTATCCCTATGTACCCCTAATCTGCTGCCCCTAACACCGCCGACCCCTATATTATATTTATTAACCCCTAATCTGCCGCCCCCAACGTCGCCTCCACCTACCTACACTTATTAACCCCTAATCTGCCGACCGGATCTCACCGCTACTCTAATAAATGTATTAACCCCTAAAGCTAAGTCTAACCCTAACACTAACACCCCCCTAAGTTAAATATAATTTAAATCTAACTAAATAAATGAACTCTTATTAAATAAAATATTCCTATTTAAAGCTAAATACTTACCTGTAAAATAAACCCTAATATAGCTACAATATAAATTATAATTATATTGTAGCTATTTTAGGATTAATATTTATTTTACAGGCAACTTTGTAATTATTTTAACCAGGTACAATAGCTATTAAATAGTTAATAACTATTTAATAGCTACCTAGTTAAAATAATTACAAAATTACCTGTAAAATAAATCCTAACCTAAGTTACAATTAAACCTAACACTACACTATCAATAAATTAATTAAATAAAATACCTACAATTATCTACAATTAAAGCTAACACTACACTATCAATAAATTAATTAAATACAATACCTACAAATAAATACAATGAAATAAACTAACTAAAGTACAAAAAAATAAAAAAGAACTAAGTTACAAAAAATAAAAAAATATTTACAAACATTAGAAAAATATTACAACAATTTTAAACTAATTACACCTACTCTAAGCCCCCTAATAAAATAACAAAGACCCCCAAAATAAAAAAATGCCCTACCCTATTCTAAAATTAAAATAGAAAAGCTCTTTTACCTTACCAGCCCTGAAAAGGGCCCTTTGCGGGGCATGCCCCAAAGAATTCAGCTCTTTTGCCTGTAAAAAAAAACATACAATACCCCCACCCCAACATTACCACCCACCACCCACATACCCCTAATCTAACCCAAACCCCCCTTAAATAAACCTAACACTAAGCCCCTGAAGATCTCCCTACCTTGTCTTCACCACGCCGGGTTCACCGATCGATCCAGAAGAGCCTCCGATGCCAAGCCCAAGCGGGGGGCTGAAGATGTCCATGATCCAGCTGAAGTCTTCATCCAAGTGGGAGCTGAAGAGGTCCATGATCCGACTGAAGTCTTCTATCAAGCGGCATCTTCAATCTTCTTTCTTCCGGATCCATGTAGTTCATCCCGCCGACGCAGAACATCCATCTTCACCAACGACTTCCCGACGAATGACGGTTCCTTTAAGGGACGTCATCCAAGATGGGGTCCCTCGAATTCCGATTGGCTGATAGGATTCTATCAGCCAATCGGAATTAAGGTAGGAAAATTCAAAATCAAAATCAGATTGAGCTCGCATTCTATTGGCTGATCGGAACAGCAAATAGAATGCAATCTCTGATTGGCTGATTGGATCAGCCAATCGGATTGAACTTGAATCTGATTGGCTGATTCCATCAGCCAATCAGAATTTTCCTACCTTAATTCCGATTGGCTGATAGAATCCTATCAGCCAATCGGAATTCGAGGGACGCCATCTTGGATGACGTCCCTTAAAGGAACCTTCATTCGTCGTCTAGTCGTTGGAAGAAGAGGATGGATCCGCGCTGGAGGTCTTGAAGATCAGCCAGTCGTCATCGGATGGAAGAACATAGAAGATGCGGCTTGGATGAAGATGTTTGCCGGTCCGGATGTCCTCTTCTGCCGGCTTGGATCAAGACTTCAGCCGGAGGATGGATGTCTTCAGCCCCCCCGCTTGGGCTTGGATCAAGACATCGGAGCCTGGACGGATCGCTGATACCCGGTGTGGTGAAGATAAGGTAGGAAAATCTTCAGGGGCTTAGTGTTAGGTTTATTTAAGGGGGGTTTGGGTTAGATTAGGGGTATGTGGGTGGTGGGTTGTAATGTTGGGGGGGGTATTATATGTTTTTTTTTCCAGGCAAAAGAGCTGAATTCTTTGGGGCATGCCCCGCAAATGGCCCTTTTAAGGGCTGGTAAGGTAAAAGAGCTTTTCTATTTTAATTTTAGAATAGGATAGGGCATTTTTTTATTTTGGGGGTCTTTGTTATTTTATTAGGGGGCTTAGAGTAGGTTTAATTAGTTTAAAATTGTTGTAATATTTTTCTAATGTTTGTAAATATTTTTTTATTTTTTGTAACTTAGTTCTTTTTTATTTTTTGTACTTTAGTTAGTTTATTTAATTGTATTTAATTGTAGGTATTGTATTTAATTAATGTATTGCTAGTGTAGTGTTAGGTTTAATTGTAACTTAGGTTAGGATTTATTTTACAGGTAATTTTGTAATTATTTTAACTAGGTAGCTATTAAATAGTTATTAACTATTTAATAGCTATTGTACCTGGTTAAAATAATTACAAAGTTGCCTGTAAAATAAATATTAATCCTAAAATAGCTACAATATAATTATAATTTATATTGTAGCTATATTAGGGTTTATTTTACAGGTAAGTGTTTAGCTTTAAATAGGAATAATTTATTTAATAAGAGTTAATTTATTTCGTTAGATTTAAATTATATTTAACTTAGGGGGGTGTTAGTGTTAGGGTTAGACTTAGCTTTAGGGGTTAATACATTTATTAGAGTAGCGGTGAGATCCGGTCGGCAGATTAGGGGTCAATTATTGTAGGTAGGTGGAGGCGACGTTGGGGGCGGCAGATTAGGGGTTAATAAATATAATATAGGGGTCGGCGGTATTAGGGGCAGCAGATTAGGGGTACATAGGGATAACGTAGGTGGCGGCGGTGTACGGAGCGGCAGATTAGGGGTTAAAAAAAATTAATAGAGTGGCGGCGATGTGGGGGGACTTCGGTTTAGGGGTACATAGGTAGTTTATGGGTGTTAGTGTACTTTAGAGTACAGTAGTTAAGAGCTTTATAAACCGGCGTTAGCCCAGAAAGCTCTTAACTACTGACTTTTTTCTGCGGCTGGAGTCTTGTCGTTAGATTTCTAACGCTCACTTCAGCCAAGACTCTAAATACCAGCATTAGAAAGATCCCATTGAAAAGATAGGATAGGGGGATCAGCGGTATGGAAAAGTCGCGGCTGCAAAGTGAGCGTTAGACCCTTTCCTGACTGACTCTAAATACCAGCGGTAGCCCAAAACCAGCGTTAGGAGCCTCTAACGCTGGTTTTGACGGCTACCGCCAAACTCTAAATCTAGCCGTATGTAAACAGAATTCAAGTGGGTTTTGTAAAATGTGCAGCTACCAATCAGCAAACAGCACCCAGGTGCTGAGCCAATCTATCTATGCTTTTCAACAAAGGATACCCAAATAATGAAGCAATTAGATAATAGAAGTAAACTAGAAAGTTGTTTAAAATTATATGCTCTAGCTGAATCATGAAATAAAAAAATAGGTTTCCTGTCCATACTGATTATTTCTAACAGTGAATCTTTATTCACCATGAAAAAGTTTATATAATTGAAAAAATACTATAATTGGCTTTAGAATTTTATTTGGCCGGTGGAGCCTTTTCAAGCATTTATTGATATAGAATTGTAGGCCTAGGCCTATAGTAATCAATGTCTGTCGGACCTGATCCGACAGTGCGGATCAGGTCCGCCAGACCTTGCTGAATACGGCGAGCAATACGCTCGCCGTATTCAGCACTTCACCAGCAGCTCACAAGAGCTGCTGGTGCAACGCCGCCCCCTGCAGACTCGCGGCCAATAGGCCGCCAGCAGGGGGGTGTCAATCAACCCGATCGTACTCGATCGGGTTGTATTGTGGCGATGTCTGTCTGCCTGCTCAGAGCAGGCGGACAGGTTATGGAGCAGCGGTCTTTGTGACCGCTGCTTCATAACTGCTGTTTCTGGCGAGTCTAATGACTCGCCAGAAACACGGGGCATCAAGCTCTATTTGGAGCTTGATACATATGCCCCATAGTATTTAGTGACCTTTTTGCTATTACTATTTTTAAGGAGATTTATCATTGCACAAGTATTTCACCAGAAATGCTGCCCCCTACTCACTAGTGGCCAATCTGCCACCTTACGACCGCAGCTTCTTAACTTTCATTTCAGGCAAACCAGAAACAATGGGCCTTCCATGCAGAAACCGTTGCTTAATAAATGGAGCCCAATGTGTAAAGATAGATGGAAGCTCACATGCTGTAAATAAATATAGTTCACATCTATAACATTATATAACCAAATACAGTAAAATACAATTGACCAATATAGAACATAAAAATATACTTACACTAGGTAAAATCAATCTGCAGCAGCATTTCTGAAAGCACAAGTCTGGCCAGATACTGCACACAATTTATTTTTTTATCATTTAATTCATTTGTTTATTTGTTGGCATACAGATGGTAGTTCTAATATATATATATATATTTCAAAAACATACAAATAATACAAAAAAATAAATGGAATACAGAGTGCAGATTAAAATTATTTTCCAAAATTACAAATATTTACTGCACACTAATTTTAACAAAAATATGTAACAGTTAAATCTGTCAATTAAGCTACGTTTACAGACATTATTTTACACCATATATTTTGGCATGAAAAATAAGTGTTGTGACAGTAACATCACAACAAATAATTGTGTCACATGTTCTTAAAGCTTGTCATTTATCCTCATCACCCCAGGCATTTTATGATCGGTTGTTTTACAATGTGGGTGTATCTGCCAAGTATTTGTTAGGACTGCTTATCCTATAAGGTGAGTAAAGTACACGAGAACTCCATCTTTAAAGGGCACTTATAGTAGAAAAATGACATGCTATAATTTGTTAGAGCATGTCATTTTAAGACTAGCGTCCATTTAATGCTATGTGTTTTAATCCCACAAAGTGCAAATCAGCAGTGCTAGTCACATGACTCTGTGACTAGCACTGCTGATAGGATCAGCAGCAGTTTCCGCTCAAGACCAGCAGTGCTCTTCAGATCCCAAGATTATGGTTAAGTGTGCGAAATAATTGGTCCCCATGTATTGGAAACAACAACAACAACAACATCATACTCCTACTGTGACAGAATGGTTATATCTAGTGTACTACACAATCTCACCATTCTTTGAATGGGAAACAAGATCATGCTGCAAAATTACTGGATAAGGATCTTCCTTCGCAAATACCTTTATCTCTTCTATCACTATACCATGTGTATGTATAGCAATTTTCACATATTCATATTTTGACAAGGAAAGTAGGGTGTGTGATTGGTGCAGTGGAGATTATATACTATATATTGGTCCTGGGTAGCTGATAAATCTCATAATATGTTCAGAGCTATTTGTATAATTGTAGAACATTGGAAAGTTTTCATATGTTTATCACACACTTTCAACAATCTCTTGTTGCTCTGATCATATGCACCTTCGCTTTGACACACTGCATTTTCTTTTTATTTTCTGTAAATGTTGGGCTGTATTATGACTTTTATATTTATTTGTGAAATGTTAATTTTACACCATGATATGTGATTCTTTTGTACCATATTGTACATTGCTTAGCTATGTATAAAACATCGGCAGCCAGGGGGTTACCTGGAACACACACATACACACAAAGCTTTCAGACTCATGTTAACCCCTTGGCTTTTACAGAGAGCAAGAAAGAAAAAAAACTAACCAATGTGCCATGGTCATCTGGGCCAACTTATTGGTTAATTTACCATCCTGATCAAGCAACATCGAACAGCATGTGCCATTTTCACAATGCTCTCGACTTTAGAGCCTGTGCAAGTCTGTGTTCATTTATACATAATGACATTTTATTGAGTTTAGCTGTGTAAATATCAGGCAGATCAAAATGTTTTCTCCCACACCACCTCTATCGCCTATCATTGTATGTATCTCTGGGCTCTAGGGCAGATTTGAAACTTTTGTAAAAATGACAAAAAGTGAATCTGAGAGTGACAGCTGTACCTGTGACCTCATTACACCTTTCTCCACTTTCTACAAGAAGTTAGACTATCTACTTACCATCAGTGTAATACTGCTGTGACATTGGTTCTGAAGAGCCCTGGCTGTGTGCGTACTGCTCACTGTAATACTCCTCCTGACCCAGGTACTGCTGGGAAGAGCCTAGACATATAAGAAGAGATAATATGCAGTCTTTACGTCTACATTCTAGTCATAGTCACCACAGAATCTATTATTGCTTATTATGCTCTTATTAACAACACTATTACTGTGTATATATATATATACATATACTCTGTCTACCCAGCTGCTCTTACTGATATGGCCACAGTACCCTATTACCCTATTAGCTGGATGGCAAGTCTATTTATTTGTAAGTTATCCAGACTCTAGCCAAAAAGCTACACTAATTTAATATCTATTTAATAACTAATCAAGGTGACTGAACATATAATATTATTAGTTGAATAAATACTACCAAGCAGGAAGAATTTTAGTTCAGGAGGGAAAATATTCATTTATGTTTATAGGAAAGTAAAGAGTTTGTAAACTCCAAATGTTCTTGATTTTGTGTTAAATATAATTCTGTAATATGTTAGAGCATTTTATTATTGCTCTGTTTCTTTTAGCTGTAACTAAAATCAGCTCCAATGTAGCAGTGCACAATTAGGACCTAGCTGAGCACATCTAGTGAGCCAATCGCAAGAGGCATTTGTGCTTAGACACCAATCACCAGTTAGTTACCAGTAGAGTTCATATGTTTCAAAAGCCTCTTGGCGTGTCAATTTAACCCTTTCACTGCTGCTTCGCTCTTTTCACACTCTGGTACTAAGCCAATGTTTGCTTCTTACTTATAAACACTTTTGTAAGTCAAATTTTACAAATGATATACTGTTTTTTTTCCGAGTAGGTCCAGCAGATTCAGAATATACCATTAATATATGTATATTTCCTTGCATGTGAGATAGCTGAAGCAAAAAATGTAAAAAGAAATGTATATATTTGTTAATATTTTAGTAAATAATATTGAAAATGGCCAGATGACCACTGTTCTTACTGTGACCCCTTTACCAAATTGTCATCAAAGGAAGCCACGTGTGAAATAGCAGCCTATAAGTGTTTTGGGGGGGTATAATATAGAGGAACCTTTTTGCAGTACAAATATGAAAGCACTTTTTTCTTGCAAGGTGATCACAATGATCACCTGGCTATACAGACACATTTCATAGTAACTTGTCTACTATAATATAAACTTTATTAGGGGCTTTAGACATAATATTTTTACTGAGCTTATGAATTCCCATTCCCTAACAAAACCCCATGTGTTTTTTGTTTACTTTTCTACAAAGATCTGGATGCTTGTGGCTTTCCAAGACCCCTACCATTTGAAAGGGCAGGCAATTCTCTTTCAAATGAGGGACCTTGGAGGTCTGTGGCTAGTAAAGAAGCGGAGATTGAGAGGCTTGAAAAGCCACCCTCAATCCAGCTCCCTTACCTGCCTGTCACATTGTGGTCCCGCCCCCTCTGTGATCTCACCACACACCTTTGTGGTGACATCACTGGCCCTACCATTTTGCTCTAAGCGTGCCGCCAAGTATACTACCAACAATCAGGCCTGCAGTGCGGGGGGAACCGCCAAACCCATGCTGTGATAAGTGATACCCCTTAACGACAAGAACAGGTCATCATGAGCTTAAAGGCAGCAATTGGCTTGACAACTAGTTCTCGTCATCAAAGCAGTTAAAGGAACAGTAGAGTCAAAATGAAACCCTCATGATTCAGATAGAGTGTGACATTTTAAACAACTTTCTAGTATGCTTCTATTATCAAATTTGCTTTGTGCTCTTGGAATCCTTTGTTGAAGATTACACCTAGATAGGCTCAGGAGCAGCAATGCAGTACTGGGACCTTGCTTAACACATTCGGTGAGCCAATGACAAGAGGCATATATGGGCAGCCATCAATAACCAGCTAGCTCCCAGTAGTGCATTACTGCCGCTGAACCTTCCTATGTATGCTTTGATGCCAAGAGAACATAGTAAAGACAATGGAAGTAAATTTTAAAAAGTCTCAAACTTGAAAGCTCTATCTGAACCATGAAAGCTTAAGTCTGGCTTTCATGCCCCTTTAAGAAACTTTACCATTTACATGTGTGTAAAAAGCCCCATTGGATACTTGAAGTGCTGATCAGGGAAACTGGTGTTTTTGCCTTAGCCTGAAGCGTGGGCACAGATTATCATCTATGATCAGCACTATTACATGCCTCTGGTGCCAGTCTTGGAGTGCGCACATTATGTAAATGAGGCAATCTGTACCTCCAACATCTGCACACAGAGCTTGCAGGCTATCTCAGAATTTTAACCAAATAAAGTCATTTTTTTAAATTATGCTTTAACCCTTTTGCTGCTAAACCTTTTTTACACTCCAATGCTGAGCCATTTTTTGTTACATTTAAATCCTATTGTAAGTCAAATTTTAATGAGTGACCCATACAAATTATATATTTATTTTTTTCAGCAGATTCACAATATAAAACTATTTTATTTATGTTTCATATATATGTGAGATAGCCGCTGCAAAAACTGTAAAAAAACAAAACAAAACGAAAAAACTTGTATTTTTGGTTAGATTAAATAGTATTGAAAATGGCCAAGTGACCACTGCTGTTACTGTGATCAATATACTAAATTGTTATCACGAGTAGCCACATGTTAAATAGGGGCCTGGAAACATAACAGATTTTTCTGTGAGAGTGCCCCCACTAGGCCACCAATGATCTCCGGCTTCTAGTGTGTTGGATCACTGAAAAGAGCGTATGATTGCCTGTGGGCTCGTCATGCGCCCACAGGTTGGAATGCACATAACGAGCATAGCTCATCATACACATTAAAGCGGTTATATTATGCTAAATATAAAAAGTCCCTGAATACCTGCCACTCAAAGGAATAATGATACAAAGTACAATTTCGGAAAAAAAATGCTAAAGAAATACACACCATGCTATAATATCCTCCAAATTATTTCAAAATGAAAATGTAATGTGTCTTTAGACTAGATATTTTGCTACAAATGACACTCCCATATCTGACTGACCAAACACAAGAGGGGAAAGAAATATTTTCCACCAATCACTATGAGCCTGATAATCAAAAACTTGTCGCCCAGGAAAGAAATCACACAAAATTTTTGGGATTTTTTTAGACCTTATATTTTAATATAGGAGTCCTTTCTTTGCGTACAGAACCCTGCATAGTGAGATAAAGATTTTGCGAGGTAAAAATTGTGTCTCTAAAATTCTTTGAAGGACCTCACTGTACCGATGAGACTTCTTAGATCATTGTGTCAGAGCTGAGAGCTTTAGATCATTAGGCCCTATTACTTTATGGAACAATAATGATGGAAGATAAGACTACTGGCGGAGTTAGGTGAGATTTGACTTTGGTACTGCAATTTTTCACAAGAATTTAGAGTATTTAAAGATTTATACAGCCCAAAATCTTGACTTAAACCCATAAATGATAGTTGAAGGGATGTCACACGTTTTACCATGAATAAAATGGTACCATATACTTTTTAGAGGGCATCTTAACCATATCTAAACACTCCTTTCACTCGTCATGAATCACTTTTCACAAATATTTTAACTCATAGCCAGCACACCTACCTCCCTGGAACTTATTCATAAGGGATAATGTCCAAACTTACTTTGCTGTGATGGTCTGTACGGCCCCAGCGGTCTCTGGCCCATCATACTGCTGCCTTGGTTGCTCTGACTCATCATGGGAATGGATGTCTGTCCTTGGTAATGTTGTCCTCCACCTCCCTGTGCTGAAGTGTAATGGGAACTAGCCGCTTGCTGGTGCATCATGGACACTGGAACACAACAACAACAAGGAGGACAATGTAATGGTTATGTATAAAATATTTTGTCAGTGAAACAGCTGCATTGGGCCTAAGCAAATGCTAACTGTATTTTGACATGGACTGAACCACATGGCTGAAATCCAGATTACACAACATCACCCAACTTCCATCAAGACATTCAAAACATGCTGCTTGTTTTAAAAAGCCACAAGACCCATTTTTTTTCTTTTATGATTCCGATAGAGCATACAATTATAAACAACTTTCAATTTACTTATATCAACTTTTCTTTCTCCTCTAGGTATCCTTTGTTGAAGAGCAGGGAGCTAAGGTCAGGAGTATGCACATGTCTGCCACACTATATGGCAGGAGTTTTGCAAGAGCACTAGATGGCAGAACTTTTTTATGACATGTAGTTCTGCAGACATGTGCAAACTACCTACCTAGGTATATCTTCAACAAAGAATACCAAAATAACAAAGAAAATTTAATAATAAAAATAAATTGGAAACATTTTTTAGAATTCTATGCTCTGTCTGAATCATGAAATATTTTTTTGGGGTTTCATGCCCATTTAAGGTCAATTGAATTCCTTAATTTGCATAGCATGTAACTTAAACCATGTGTGCATGTGCTAATCCACAGGGTTTGTAGAAAGAGATGCGCAACATGGACATAGGAGGTGATGCTCATTATGTTATTTACAAATACCTGTTATAAGGCCTGTATCAAACGTGTGATATAGGCCTCATAACAGACATTGTATAGAGAGTATAAGAGTAAAAGTATAATTCTGTTTGATAATCTGAAATAGCTTTATAGGAAATGCTTATCTATGAGATACCAACAGTAAAATACAATCCATATCAAAGAATATTCTATGATGGTTTCATTTTGATCCACGAAACACCAGTGATTAAAAACAGTCCAGATCAAACTTTCTAAATAAGATCCAGTGCATAGTATGCATGCACCCTCTTCTTATTTTTTATTACATAGTGCCAATTGTATAATACAATCTTACTCAGACATCAACTTTTGATATAGGGAGGTCATATCTGTCAGGTAAGCACCAGTGGTAATGTTCAAAAAGACTCATGGTAGAGAATTACCACAATGATGTAATATAAAGGAAGTATATATTGTAATATAAAACAAAAGTATAAACAATACAAAGTGCAAAATATTTTCCACTCTTGAAAGACTTAGATACCAGTCTCCTTTTACCTGGGTTGGATGACATATTCATGTTTGCTCTGGATACATAGTTGCCAATGCTTCCCTGGCTTTGCATTGGCATGTTCTGGGAGCTTGGCACTGCGTGGCTGTATCCTGGGGCTGTGCCATGGGAGCTCACTGCCATACTCATGGAAGTGGTAGGCATTGTAGTTTGTCCAGACTGCTGCATAGCCACATGATTGGGCCCTAGCAACAACAACAAAAAGGAAAAACAACAGTGATCATTTAGTTTTGAACACTAGCAGAAAAGCAAAATATCTTCTTGTAAAGTTAGAATATACTTTTGCTGTGAGGGCTATCACCGCTAGTGCCACTTGCTAGTCATATTTATCATGTTCCCATGGGGGATTTTTCTAACCTTTCAAGAAATGAATACTAATGGTAATATGTGTAGACAAAAGGAAGCGATTCCCATAGCAAAGGTGTACAGAAAAATCAGACATGTAAAATAGGAGATGCTCCCCTATTATATATAGTTATATGAGAATATGTTTTTTTTTTCTAAGGAACACAGCACGAAAACACAATCTTAAGAATTAAGACACTGAGCATAAGGGGTGTATATGAATGTAAATCTCAGGTTACAAAAATCCACATTAAATATTTAATTTAAAAAAAATGAATTCTAAATGTATTTTTTATATATATATATATATATATATATATATATATATATATAAAAATAAATATAAATATATATATATATACACACACACACACTTGACTTTCTTTCTTTTAAAGTGCATCCCTATGACTGCACATTCATATGTGCTGTCTGAAATTAATTTTGTTGTTGTTTCTCTTAATCCCCTACTGATTTTGCAGCTCCCTGATGACACAGATGAAATCACAGTTTCTTTTACATAAATGTGTTACAGATGACATGCTTAAGGGTCTTTATCATGTATGTTTGTATGTACTCAGACTTGCTGAAAATGAACATAAAACGTTTAGTCTCTGACTTCTTTTTCAGGAACATAGAGGCAAAAATTAGTAAGCGTACATGTCCCCTAGATCCCAGGCCAGGCATCTTATCAGACTTGGTCTGGTACACACTCAGCACTTGAGCTCTTGTTGCCAGGCAACCACAAGGCAGTAGAGGTAGAGACCTTACCATTACTGATCTGGCTCTGCATGAGGGACGTGGGAGGCAGGCTGGCCCCTAAAGCGTCACTCAAACTGCCTTGGGAGTGTAGAGTCTGGCTTGGACCAGTCTGGTTCATTCCTCCTGGGCCTAGATTCATGTTCTGAGTCGGCGGCTGCAAATAAAATCAATTTGTTATTTCATAGGCCCAAAACTGTCAAACGCAGGAAAACACAGTGAATTAAAGTAAAATGTATGAGTGGTACTTTATTAAAATTCCTTTTTTTTTGGAACAAAACAGATTCTTCTATACACACAAACATATATATATATATATACACATATACACACACACACACATTTACATACTTTGCTTACACTGTCGCAGTTGACATTATTGGAGTAAAGTCACCTTATATATATTATTTCTTTACAAATATTTTGGAAATCATAAGCTAAAGTTTGCCATATAAACAAACATGTAAGTTTCTAATCTATACGAGGGTATAAATGTATAATACGTTATGGGTAAAACATTTCAGTTATTGCCCAGTATACATTGTGCTTTATGTGGCGGTGAATGTATGACCACTAGTACTTTGTTTCTGGCTCTTAATGGCTTGTATTATTCTACATAAACTTATGGAAACCTGAGCCTGGCTCCTTAAAATACAAGCTCGTCTCCTGATATTCTAGTTTACCTAAATGAATCAAATATCTCAGCACATTATTTTTTTGTTTATCTTCTGTATATCTACTGAACGAATACAACTATTACCAAATTCATTATCAATATCTTAAATATTATTCAGAATCAAAATATACTAATTGGTACAGGAATCACAATACACAAAGTAAAAAAGAGACACCACAAAATGTTGCCTTCTGAAACTGTAAACTGTACAGGACAGTGACACAAGCATAAAAAGGTGTTGATGTCACTTTAAATCCAGTCACTTAAACATCACACAGTAAATTGGGGAAGTCAATGCTTCAGACTACACTGTACAGTATAGTACAAGTTACATGATTATTCAATGAATAAAAAAAATGCTAACTTCTATGGTTCATGCTAAATAACCACAGATTAGAAATAACTCATTGGTAATGTTGAACTGTGCCTAGGAATGGGTAAGGGTGAACTCAGCACTTATAATGCTGTTTGACAAGTCGTTTTTTTTTCACTATGAAGCTAAAAAAAAGCAGGAGGAACTGAATGGTAACTGCTCACAAAGCAGTCACTTGAGTGGGTTGAGCATAGTTTTAAATAAAAATAAAAAAAGTTCACCACTAAACTGCTTTTTTCCTACAGTTGAATAAAACATGAGGACCACATTTAATTCTAAACAAATCTTGAATGTTTTTGGACATTATTTATTTTTGTAAAAACTTTTAATCTTCCCCTTTGTTAAATGTAACATTTGAATATTGATTTTTTTTAAATTCAAATGTAGATTTTCATAGACTTCATTGCCTATTGGAATCAACAGACAAATGTAATATTTGAATGTTAATCATTATTCTACAGAAACATTTGAATTAGAGAGTTATTTTATGCATTCAAATGACTGTACTTTTATTATGAAATGTATTCATTTATAACATATAAAATACTTTTCAAAGGGACAAAAGCTGATATACAGAAATACAATTACATAATTAAAATTATTATGTGACATGCTGATAAATGTGTAGGAATAAGAATGAAATTAAGTTTTAGGTATTAGAAAACAGCTACAGCAAATGGGGTAAATGTGACACAACATACATACTTACTGCAGGGAGCAGAGACTGCATGTTCTGGTTAGAATCTGCTATTGTAGCCAAATATACCAGGTTCCTGTGCAGAATCTGCTGATATCTATAGGATATATGAAGAGGAAACCTTATCTGGTACAGAAATTATGCAATAGCAAAAAGACAGCTTGCTGGTACTTGTTACTATACACAGCTTCAATAGTTGACAGAAAAGTTATTAGATTGTAAACTCATTGGAGCCGATGCTCCCATTAATCCTACAGACTTGTAGATTTACTGAAAAAGTTTCAAAATAAAAAACTATAATCTAGCTTCTTAAAGCAGTGTCTCTCTTTATATTGTTATAGGGTGATCTCCATGGAGCATGGTCTCCCATTATATGTCTATGTTTATGGGTGTCCAAGCTTTTCATATGAAGGTCCATCTTTGAACTTATTTTTCTCTCATAGGGCCATAAAAAAGAAGTTTTAGATGTTCTATCAATCCTAGCAAAATGAATACTTCATTATAAACAAACTTCAAATGAGCAATACTCTGGCAAGGAAAGTGCTGAAAATCAACATAAAGACCCTCACACTGAAGCATATGTATTGGTCCCACCAGAGATGAGAGGATTGAGCAAACATGAAGAGACAGAGTTACAATGGAGGCATGAAAGGCTAGATAAAAAGCAGTGGGGGGCTACATTGTGCCCATCAGGCCTTAGGTTAAGTACCATTAGCTGTCAATAACTAGGGGCATGTAAAAGGGTGGTTCTAGAGGAAAACATGAGTGTTTAGAACATTGACCATAAAGCTAAAGATCAAGGGTGGAGACACAGAGCACTGGTCAAGTAAATACACTACCCTGCAAATTCAGGGCAGCAGGAACGTTTGATGTTTGTGGGTGCTACAGTAATAGCACCAACCCCCCAGAAACTGCCACTTGGCAGCAACAACTCCTCATACCTCTATACAGTAAGCCCTATTCATCAAGGTTTCCTTTCGTAAGCTCCTAGGAGCAAATAGTCATTACTATAGTATGCTGTGAGCTTCGTTGAACAGGGTCATTTCCACCTCAAGACTGTATGTCCCTGGGGGCCATATCTCCTATTATACTATTTGGCTACTATCAAGTATATCTATTATGCCCAGCCACATATTATGACACATAAACTAAATACTATCACTCAATAAACCAATAGATTTTAAGCATGCAAGATCGCCCATTAAACTACCAGAATATGTTTGGGACACGGTCTAGGCTAGATTGGTGCAAACAAAATGTTTTGTTAGCATGCAGCGCTGCCCATGCCCTTTTGCCACATACTTTTCATCCACTGCCTGTGCCACCTCTAGTCTAGGCTGCCTAGCTTCCCTTGACAAAGTCTGCCATTACATTGTTAGTTTTTAAACTATTTTGGCATATTGTCCCATTATATCCAAATGATGTACACTATTTTGCACAAAGTCTTTCATCATACCAATATACTGTACACTTCTGAATACTGGGTACTGAGATCTTACAATAGCTGTCCTATTATATTACTATTTCTTATACCACTTGCAGCATACACTGAGGATAAATGCTGGGGAGTTCATACTACTTTACAGAAAATGTAGCTGTGACATGGATTAAGACAGAGACTGGAGGTGCTACAATAAACAGTTTCCCCCAGAATTCTAACTATACCAACAAAATGTAATATTGAATAGAGAATGTATGCAGTATATAACATAGATTAGAAATAGGCTGGACACTATACACATAATCTGCACTCTTACCCTGGCACATAATACAAACAAGGCACTAGATAAATAAATATATAGTGAGATATAAAAACATTCAGTGTACATATCCACATCATGACTTTTTAATGTAATTCAGACCTTTTAATTATACAAGGGAATATAAAATGAATACCTAAGCTTTACTGGGAAGGAACTGGAATTTGGTAGTTTCATAGAATATGCAAAAGTGTATTTTATGTACAGTATTTGGTTGCTAGCAACATAGTATGTATTTTATATCCAGTCTTTGTCTATAATGCTAATAATGATTGTTACACTATCTTTATAATGATATATACTAGCTTTTGAGGCCCCTAGAAAAAGGCATAAAAACAATTTTTTGTGGCCCCAGAAAAAAAAACAGAGGCAAGAAAATGTGTGCTTTTGGTAATCACAACTCAAAATAGCCCTCTCGATGGACAAACAGCAGATAGATGGTACCTTAGAATTTTACCTAAATCTGTCCCTGTAGCACTGGACATTTTTAGGAAATATTTTGTTTATTTAATAGCTATAAATTTTTATGAGTTCCTTAAGGCTTCTAAAATATTGATCTGCGTTCCCCACATGTTTACAAGGTGGCAATCACTGATCTGGGGTATTACATTAAGAAGATCATTCAGCAAGGTTTAGGATAGACAGATGATTATACTTAAAATAAAGATAAGCTAACAATGAAACTGAAATGAATGTTTTACTATATGTAATAAGCAATAGCCATGAAAGAATTAGTCCTTATCATACACTATTACAAAATGCCACACTGTACCTGTGACACAGAGGCTTGCTACTTACTGAGTGCACTCTGCTGTCTTTCCCTTGCTCTGGTAATCCATGATACACTGTATCAAATGGTGATTTTCATCAAGCATCTGAAATAAAACCCCACAGAATTTGCCAAACAGAGCATAAACATTTTCACAACTATAGTCAAAAAGTTACCAGAAGCAAGACAAAATATGTTATAACCAAACAAAACATGGGTTAACAAATTTTGCTTAAAATAAGGAAGCTTGTAAAAAAATAAATGTTTCGTTAAGGGGACATAAAAGTGCAAAAAAAAGTGTTTAAGTGGACAATCTACTTGAAAATTGTTATTATTTAAAAAAGATTCTCCAGTTTTGCAAAACCAACACAGTTATATCAATATACTTTTTACCTCTATGATTACCTGTATATAAGCCACTGTCCCCTTATCTCAATGCTTTTAACAATCTTGCATTTTAGCCAATAACCATTATCATTCTCTACAAGTGTAAGCACAATGTTATTTATATGGCACACATGAACTAATCGTTGTCTAGCTATTGTGCAAGATTTAAAAAGCACTGAGATAAAGGGCAGCCTGCTACGGCTTAGAAACAGGCGAACTTGGAGGTTATAAAGTATTTTAATATAACAATGTTGGTTATGCAAAGCTGGTGAAAAGTTAGTAAAGGTGTTATCGATATTTTTTAAACAATAAAAAAAAATCAAGAAGGCTGTCCCTTTAAGCATTTTATTATTGCACTACAGCAGGGGTCGACAAATCTGTTTAAAATTTTGGAGCCAGCACAAATATGTAGAAGCCAGACATACTTTTAGGAGTTAGACAGTTATATTTGTATGAAGATATATGGAGAATAACACAAAAAGTTAGGAGCCATGGGTAAAATTCTAGGAGCAAGTGGCTCCCTGGCTCCTAGGTTTGTCAAGCCCTTCCATACTCTTTGCATATAATTATATGTTTAACCCCTGCTAAGGGGTTAAAACAAATAGTTAAGAGTTATCTGCAGAGCAGCAATGCACAATTGAGACCTGGCTAAACACATCTGGTGAGCCAGTAAAAAGAGGCATATGTAGCCACCAATCAGCAGCTAGAAGTGCATTGCTGCTCCTGGGTCTCTCATGGTATGCTTTTCAACAATAGTTTCTAAGAGATGATTGCATGCTCTATCTAAACCATGAATGTTTATTTTTCACGTTCATACCCCTTTAAAACTTTCCAATCTATGGCTCAGATTCCAACTGGTTAAAATTCCCTGGTGGAAACATCATATAGCTCAATCATCTGATTTGTTTGCTTATTTTCCTAAACCATTCCAGTTCATTAGAAGAGCCAGGATTTCAATTAGAAAAAAAAAAATGATTTAGAAAAATATACAAAATTATTTTAACTATAATAAAAACAGCAATACGCAACTGCAGGCTTTTCAATGGAATTTTCACAGACCTTTATGTAAGTAAATGATGCACAACCAAAGAGTAAAAAAAAGTAAAATATAACAATTAATTTAGTATGAATGACTGCATATAAATGCTGGTTTAGCTATTAATTTAAATTCATCCCATCAATTATTACATATAATTTTCAGTAACTTGATATTGAGCATATTTAAAGAGATATGAAATCCAAAAAAATGATTTTGTGATTCAGACAGAGCATATAGTTTTAAAAAAGTTTCCAATTTATTTCTATTATCAAATTTGCTTCATTCTCATGATATTCTGTGTTGAAGAGATACTTAGGTAGGCACCCGAGAACTACATGGCAGGAAATAGTGCTGCCATCTAGTGTCTTGCAAATGGATAACATTCTTGCAAAAATGCTGCCATATAGTGCTCCAGAAATGGAATGGTTTTTAAGCTTACATCCCTGCTTTTTAACAAAAGATGCCAAGAGAATGAAGAAAAATTGATAATAGAAGTAAATAAGAAAGTTGTCTAAAATTGTGTGCTCTTTCTGAATCATGAAAGAAAAAAAAAAGGGTTTTATTTGCCTTTAATCAACCAAACACTTATATGTTTTAAAATCATGTCCAGAATCTAAGCAATATTTTACAGGGACTATAATTGATCACTTATAATGAAGATGTGCTGTAACCTACTTTTTAAACTAGCCGTGCCATTCTAATTCCCTGTACTCCGGCTGCCCACTTCAAAACTTTGTGAGCTAATGGTTTGAACTGTTCTCTAATCGGCGCTCTAGCCATACGGTACTTTTTTGTAGCTAGAGGGCCGATTGGAGCCCATATAAAATATTACTTAGATTCCAGACCTGATTTTAAAACATTTAAAGTTTACCATTAATTTAAGTGATGAATACTCCTGTCAAATTTAATTTGTGTCCACGTTTTTAACTTTTTAGTTAAAGGGACAGTTGTCTCCAGAATTTGTATTGTTTATAAAGATAGATAATCCCTTTATCACCATTTCCCCAGTTTTGTATAACTAACACAGTTATATTAATATACTTTTTACCTCTGTGAATACCTCATATCTAAGCCTCTGTAGACTGCCCCTTATTTCAGTTCTTTTGACAGACTTGCACTTTAGCCAATCAGTGCTGACTCATAAATAACTCATCAGGAGTGAGCACAATGTTATCTATATGGCACACATGAACTAGCGCTATCTAACTGTGAAAAACTGTCGAAATGCACCAAGATAAGAAGCGACCTTCAAGGGCTTAGAAATCAGCATACAAGCTTTACTAGGTTTAGCTTTCAACAAAGAATACCAAGAGAACAAAGCAAATTTGATGATAAAAGTAAATTTGAAAGTTGTTTAAAATTGCATGCCCTATCTGACTCATGAAAGTTTCATTTTGAATAGACTGTCCCTTTTATATAAAAAAAACCTCTTCATTAGCATGGAAACAAATCAAGCAAAAGAACTTTTAGCTGCTAAAAAAGAGATTAGAATAAAGGTGACAAATTATCTCCATGCAAGGTATAGAGGATGTTATCACTCCAAAAATGCATTTGACAATATTGTGATAAACTGGACATCATTGGGCTTTCAAATGTATTTGAATAGCTTTAAATTAGAAAATCCTAAAAAGGCCATGTAATGCACTCTGTGTGGAATTCTAATGGATTGGAATGTTGTCAAAATATCTGTTTTGCAAAACAAAATCAGATTAAAAATGAAAAATCCCATGATGTAGGGCTTAAAAAACTGTTATCCAGTGTGTCATGCTATTAAAATTCTAGCTCTTGGGTCTACATTTTTCGATTGCTCCCCTATATTTAAATTTTTAAAAAAAATGTTAACCTCTGTCACAATGAAACAAGCACATCAAATGTGATTCCTGAAGGATATTCAATTGTTTCTGTTTATAACCTATTTAAACTGTGTCAAGTATATTTTTTATTTTACAATTTTACTAAAAAATAAACTATGCAATCACAATTAAAATATTGTAGACAGAATACAATATTTTAATATTGGATATTTGTTGTCATATCTTCAAATAAATCCAGGACTTCATAGGGAAATGGTCCAACAACCTCATACACAGTACAATGTATCTGTGTAGTTCACGATATGTGAATAGAATTCAGAGACACTACACTTGTACTAAGACAATAGCTAAATATCTCATCTCATCCCAACCCCTCCTTTCTGGTTTAGAGATAATGATGAAGCCACTCATGGATGCTTCTACTCGTATTGACATGATGGTGGCAATGGCATCTGAAAAGACATTTAAATCCCCAGCGTGCGCTGCACCTGTGCTACTGGACACTTCTGTGCTCACAAATGACACAGGTACTTGTAAAAAATGAAATTGGCACACAAAATATAAATACATATTAATTGACTTATTAAAAAAATTATTTCCGTTATCTTTGCTGCATTTCTCTCGCGATCAGGAGTCATGCCAATTTTGTGCCCTCTGCATTATGCATGACACATGGAGCATTTATTCTCCCACCCCCTTATAATAAACCTGACACCCCTGCAGACCCTTACCTTCTGGATAGTTTGTTGGGTAACCTCTCCTTTCCCTCTAGGTCTGGCTGAAGCAAAGGCCACAGACATGATCCCCCTGTGCCCTTATGTGTCTGCAGCTGGGTGACACTTGTATAAATTATTACAGATATTCTTATTATCTGCACCGTATTACCCTCCAAAGGGTTTTCATTCTATGCAGCAGACAGGGGGGAATATGTAGTAATGGAATGACCCATACTAAATTATGGTTAATTTTATTCAACAAAAAAACATCCACTCATATATAATATTATTTGTAACAACTGTGGTTGTGTTTTTTGTCAGCACTGGTACAAGAATCGTGTATGTAAGAAAAAGAACTCAAAGCTCCCCCTACTCGGAGAATAGCATGTTCCAGCTGCCGGGTTTCCTGTCGCATGCGCCGGGTTGAGCAGCTCAAAGGGGAGGATCTGTTTTAACGTAGTTTGCGTAGCGTAAAATAGTAATTTGACAGTGTAGGAGGAGGTTTATGGATTGCGTGATTTGGTTGGAGAATAGGTAGGGGGATGAGTGAGCTGTTTTGAGCAGGTTTCGGTTTGTGAGCAGATTAAACGCAGAGCCAGCATGAGCTACGACAGGGCAATTACCGTGTTCTCTCCGGATGGGCATCTCTTTCAGGTGGAATATGCACAGGAGGCCGTGAAGAAAGGCTCGACTGCGGTGAGAAATATAATCATATACAAATCTGAGTGGTGGGAAACAGCGAGCATTCAGCTAGAACCCGTAGGAGTAACAGGGCCAATGAGAGAAAGAGGAAACCTGGCAGAGTATTAAAGGGGGAACGTAGGGAAGAATCAGGAATTGATTAAAGACAAAGGCAGGATAATCGCCACTAAATTGGGAGAAAACTAGATTTTGAGTCTGTATGGGGGGGGGGTCTAGGAGGTAGAGAATTTTGGGGTTCTTAATAAGAGAGTAAGAAAGTGGAGGGGGACACAAAATCTTGTATGTGAACCAGACGTTTTAAAGGGACAGTAAACACTTTGTAATATAGATGCTTATTTATGCAGTGTCTGACATTTGTGGATTTTCCATTCCTGAAAACTGAAAGGACATGAAAATATATCTCTCTCTCTCTCTCTCTCTCTCTCTCTCTCTATCTATCTATCTATCTATCTATCTATCTATCTATATATATATTGGCTCTCACAAATAGGGAAAGTGGTGGGTGGTGTTTTACCATTAAAACACAATTGCACTGAACAAATTGTTAATCTGTGATAACATCAGTAGAATCTGATCTGAAACAGAAAGATAATGCAGATCTAAAGGAGGAGTCAAATCAGTGGAAAACAAAAAAAAATCTACTCAGAGTAGGGTAACGGATATAAAACATGTGTTAAGAAAGAAAGATCACTTGGGCTGGGAGAAAAATAAATGAGAACCTCTGAGAAGTTAGGATTGATATAAGGACTAAAGTGAGTCAAGAAACCTGGTCGACAAACCAAAGAGAGAGAACATTTAATTGGGTAGAATGGAGACATTTGTGTGTGTTGATTATTGGAATGGAGGATGCAGGTCAGCTTTATTTTAATCCATGCCTTATTTAGGTTGGAGTTCGAGGAAAAGAGATTGTGGTACTTGGCGTTGAGAAGAAATCTGTGGCCAAACTTCAGGATGAGAGAACAGTACGGAAAATCTGCGCTCTGGATGAAAACGTGTTTATGGCCTTTGCTGGTATGAGTTAATTATACTGTTATTTGAATATGCTGTAAGTTTCTTGTTGCATAGACATCAAGTATCTCTAACAAGTAATACAATGTGTTACAGTAAAAAGAAAAACAGCTTAAATAATCACCTCCTTGTTCTGGATGAGACCTTGAGGAAAAAACAGAAATGTGCAACGATGCTATTATGTCATACAAGACAAATATTATAGAATAATAAAAAGTGCTTGACAACCTTAAAACAGTACCATTGATAATAATATCAGGCACTGTATATAAAAGTCCTCTACATTTTCAAAGTCGCTGCCAGTCCTTGAGAATTTGGCACAATATACCTGAAAGTAGAGTTGAATTAACAGTCTAGGATTTATATGATTTTCCTCCCTATGTGCTGGTGAATCAGGCAAAATGACAAGCTACTAAATAGGCCAAGATAGGAAATACTTGAAATCTGGCCTCTCAATGGTACTTAAAGAGGGGGGCTTAGATTAATATTTTAGAAGCTTTAAAGTGATGGTAAACTTTCCCCTTTGTATAAACACATCCGGAATGTTAGCAATATCTTAGATGGAGTTTAACTCATCAGTTGTAATGAAGATGCGTTTTCACTTTTTAATGTAGCGCTGAAATTCAGATGCCCCGCGCTCTAGCTGCCCACTTCAAAGGTAATTTTTTTTTTGTTAGCTTGTGGTTTTGATTTTTCTCCAATTGGCGCTCTAGCCATACGGCACTCTCACAATTTTTTATTTTTTTTAGCTAGAGCTCCAATTGGATAACGGTACAAACCGTTGGCTCTCAAAAAAATAAATTTAAAAAGTTAAAGCGTGTATAACTTCATTTTAATTCATTAGTTGTAACGAAGATACACTCCTTCTAAAATATGTCTTAACATTCTTGATCTGTTCATACTAAGGGGAAAGGTTACCATCACTGTAAGGGATGCATATAAATGTATCAATATTAAACAAACAAACGTCCAGTTGTACGGGGCCAGATCTAGGTAAGTCTTCATGGTGCACAATTTACTTTCACCTTTTCTTGGGGCCACAAACATTATGGCATGCATTATTTGTTATGCTTTTTTTTGCCGGGGGCTGTAAAGATTGGTGCAGAGGGCCATATGTGGCGCACAGGCTGCTGCCTGATATAGATTAAAGTAATTATTGTGAGTATATTGTCCCTTTAAAGGGACAGTGAACATCTTGAGATTTGTATATAAAATGTTTAGTTATGCATAATAAAATAACTTTGCCATATATTTTCATTATTGTATCATCCTTTTGGATGGGATCAGACTGATATACTACAGGAAAGTTATTTTCTGTAAAAGGGACAGATTGGCCAAAAAGAGGGTGGGAACCATCCCACAGGGCAGCCTATTAAGCGTCTGTCCCCATTTTAGCACTTCCATTCTGTATTTTAGTTTCATTATTTTTATGTAATTTAGCCATGGAAATTGAGCAATTTCTTATTCTCAGAATTAGCTTTATCAGATAACAACTGCAAAACAATGCATTTTAAACTAATGTTATGACACAGGCTAGCCTTGTTGCCTATGGAATAAAGTCTAGTATGGCTACTCCAGATAAGGCAAATTGTGGGTGGAGTTTGGCTGTTAAACAATATTTTCAGCAACAAAGATGTCTGGTTTAAAAACGTTAACTCAGCTATGTTTTATAGCAGCACAACAGAAATGCATTGTAATTACAAGGTGTTTACTGTCCCTTTAAGTACTGGTGTTAAAACACGGATATGTAATTTAATATCTGCTGTAGTAATGCATAACGAATAACAATATTTTTGTGTCCCTGTTATTTTCCTCGCCAACAAGAACATGCAAAAAAACCACAAAAAGCAATGTTAATAACTTACCATGCTTTTTTTTTAATTTTAACTAAGCTATTTTGCAGTTGATTTGAATCATATGCTACTATTTATACTCCATTATTGCACTTGAAACCTTTAAATCAGGGGTATCAAACTCAAAGTATCTGGGGGCCACTGGTCAAGTGTTCTTCTCCCATGGGGGCCGCTTGAACTGAGTGAGTGCTCGGAAACTGGATATACTAGGAAATGGAAGTGACATTTATCCAAGCAGTAGTGAATAGTGGGAGTTGTAGCCCACAACAGTTGTATATTTATCTTGTGAGTACCAAGTGAAGTGATCATCTTAGGACTGTATAGCAGTCTACACTGGATGCTTTGTCTTTAGATTTGTCTTGTGAATGCCTATAGAGAATATCAATTAGTTACAACTCTTAGAACCTTAAAAAAAATTGACAACCCAAATTAATTGTTTACCTATTAAACAAGGGAGGGCCAGATGAAACTATCTTGAGGGCCGCATTTGGCCCTGGGCCCTGTACTTTGAGACCACTGCTTTAAACCCATATTTATGTTATATAATTACTACTTTAATGGTAGAAGCATTGTACAAACATTTTATTTTCCTTCTAAGGTCTCACTGCTGATGCAAGAATAGTTATAAACCGCGCACGAGTAGAATGCCAGAGCCACAGGCTTACAGTTGAAGACCCTGTTACCATAGAGTATATCACCAGGTACATCGCTAGTCTGAAGCAGGTAAGAAGCTCACAAATAGACCATTTTATTAGTGATTGTTATATGCTGCCATGTGTTTTTGTTCAGATTTCCTTGTCAGGGCAGACTACTCAGAACTTGACCACTTAATGCTCAGTTATGCGGTGCTGCTAGCTTTTTATGTGTGTTAACATTCTGTGATTATGTGCAGACTCCACTAACCAAGAAAGTATAGTCACTCCAAATACAGCATATTCTTAGTGTATGTCAGATTATAAAGCACAGGTTACATTTATACAAATCGAGCTATGTGATGCATTATTAACACTTTATTTGCACTGTCTTATTGTAGTGTTCCAACAATTTGGACATGGTTCAATAAATTGTGGGAACCCAAATATTTTGGCTAGCTAACGACATATTTAAATGTCTGAGTTAACGTAGCTTTAGTGGGTTTACTGACAATGTGTTTGAAACATTTCTTTATAAGCTTATAATAAGAGAGTACAAATGGCAAACATAAGGTATACATTCAATTGTTCTAAAAAAAAAAAATATATATATATATATATATATATATATTTAGTGCAGTATACGCTTTTGCTTAAAAATGAGATACCCTTTGTGTTTGATGTTCTAGAGTATAGATGATGATCTAGTTATTTTCTGCCTCTATAATATTGGCTCTTTAAAACAATCGTTATGCAGCGCTACACTCAGAGTAATGGACGCCGACCATTTGGGATATCTGCTCTGATAGTGGGCTTTGACTTTGACGGGACACCTCGCCTTTACCAGACGGATCCCTCAGGGACCTACCATGCATGGAAGGCAAGTTTTATTTTCCACGTGTGCTCCATGTACAATAGAGTCCTTTTAAACAGAGTATAGTAAATATACCCATTGTCTTTTAACAGGCCAATGCTATTGGCAGAGGAGCCAAGTCTGTGCGAGAATTCTTAGAGAAGCACTATACTGATGAAGCCATTGAAACAGATGATCTGACCATTAAACTAGTCATCAAGGCTTTGCTTGAGGTGAGCAACTTGCTTAGAAACCAATTAGCACAAGAGATATAACATAGAAGCAACTCTCCAAAACAGAAATCCTTGTCCCCTCTTCATTCTCTATCCCCACCCTCAGATCTGTTATTGTCAGTTTAACCCATGATGCATGCTGCATTGAAGTCACATTCATTTCTTTGTTGATTCCTGCCCCTTCCACTTTAAAAAATCTCTCTAAAATGTCACACTTTTTCACATACAAAACACAACTAAGGTTCTAATTCAATCACCTATATTCCTTCTTTACTATTATCACCCCCATCCTCTCTCTGGTATTTCATTCTTTCCTTTATCCCTTTGGCAATCTGTTGTGAATCCTGCCAGTCTCCTCTTCCTTCAATGCATGTGTTCAAAATATTTGTGCTAACATGCAAAGCTTTTAATATCACTATGGCACCATTTTATATCTCTACCAGAGACCTACATCTCTCCTTTTCCTCCTCTCTTTATTAGCTCATATTCCTATCTAGAATACTTCTCTAGAACATATTCTGTATCATTTTTTTGCCTTGCTTCATTTTCTAAAAACACACCTTTTCAGGGATGTATACACAATGCGGTTTCTGTTTCCTCCTTTTTTAATCCCAGGTCCCAAATCTTCTGTTTTTTTGCATTCTCCTGGTAAGATTGCAGTCAAAAGATCAAAGATCTCCCAAGTTAACTGCTAATCAGTTTACTTAAAGTAACATTAAAATATTGTGTGGGGGGTTTATTTTTGCTTTTTTTCTTCTTAAAGGGGGTGTTTTACAAGTGGATGGGTGTGTATTTTTTTACTGTTTGCTGTAAAGTACCCTGATACATGTCATCTTATAAAGAATTATGTAAAAGGTACAGTAATTTCATTATAACACTTTACAATTTCAGGTTGTTCAGTCTGGAGGCAAAAACATTGAACTAGCAGTTATGCGGAGAGATCAGCCACTTAAGGTAAATTTCATAATAGATTTATGTGTCTGGGTCTTTGTGTCCCTTCTTGCTTCATTAAATATTTCCTTTAACTCCGCTATTTCTAAGTGTCCCCTTGAAGGGACATTGTGGTGCAACAATGCTCTAATTTATTACAATATGTCATTTTTGCACTACTGACCCTATGGGGCCGATTTTATCATTGTGCGGGCGGACATTGATAAATGCCGACAGCAAACGCTGTCAGCATTTATCACTGCACGAGCATTTCTCGTGAATTGCTTGTGCAATATCGCCCCCTGCACATTTGCGGCCAATCAGACGCTAGCAGGGTTGTCAGTCATCCCGATCGAGATGATTGCTGTCCGCCACCTCAGAGGTGGTGAACGAGTTAAGGAGCAGCAGTCTTAAGACCGCTGCTTCTTAACTTCAGTTTCAGGGGAACCTGAAACTACGGGGGGTAGATTGCAGCATCCACTGCTTGATAAATCTACCCCTATAAGTCTGTGTTCCCTGCGGAGTGCTCAGCTGCTGTGTCCGATCAGGGCCAACATTTTTTTTGCAGATCCTAAGTGGTACTTTAACTTTGTGTTTAGCCCTTTTGCAGGGGTTAACTTGCAGGGACGTGCTTACAAATTAAAACATGCTATTTTTGCTCTACGATGTCCCTAAAACCATGCTAAAAGTCATAATTTTAAATCAAGGTTGGTGGATTTATATTTTTAAGCGCTACCAAAGAATATTGAGACAGACATGAGTTGTGTTCTTAGGGCCCGATGATAGGATTGTTTGATCCGTGATACATGCTTGTTTCATTATCAGCCTCACAATCCGTTCCTGAACAGGTTTACTTCTAATATTGCGGTCACACTGTAACAAGTGTGTTATTAATATATAAGACCAAACGCGTACGGTATATATATTGTCTTAATGGGTTTAAGGGACATGAAACCCAAAATGTTTATTTTGCGATTCAGAGATATTGTTTTAAACAACTTTCCAATTTAGTTCTATTATCTAATTTGCTTAATTTTCTTGTTATCCTTTGTTAAAGGAGCAGCAATGTACTACTGGGAGCTAGCTGAGTGCATTGGGTGAGCAAATAGCATGAGACATTTATGTGCAGTCATCAATCAGCAGCTACTTGATCCTAACTAGGTATCCTTTTCAACAAAGGATACATAGAAAACAAATTAAATAATAAATAGTACATTGGAAAGTTGTTTAAAATCACATGTTCTATCTGAATCATGAAAGAAAAAAATTGGGTTTCATGTCTCTTTAATATTCTGTACACACAATCTTGTCACTAAAAAAGGAAAGACCGCAACAAACATTAAACAGATTTATTTATATAACAAATACTTTCAATACATAAAATAGTATTCAAAGTGATTGTAAACTTTAATGAATTAAAACCCATGGTCAAAAATACATACCTTTTTGTGTTATGATAAACATAACGCTGATCCTTTGCCCGCATCTCTAGCTTTCTTTAGCATGTGGATGACAACTGTGGCTTCCTCCAATCGTCGTGTGCCCCACAAGCTGGACGCCAAAGGGGGCGTCAAGCGATCCTGGGCTTTAATTCATTAAAGTTTACAACAGTAAATTACACACACAGAACACAGTACATACACATACAATATATCCACATTCCCCCTCCCCTCAGCTTAAATAGGATTATTATTCATGTACTGATTTTACTGTTGTATTATAACAAGAGGTTTAGTGTTGGTTTACACATGTGAATTGTATTGCCATTTAGATGAAATAGTTTATTATTACCCACACTCCTCCAACAATAATATCGAAAGGGTTACATACAGTTTTCCAAAAACACATATCCCAAAACAAACTTTAAAGTTCAGAATACATATAATGTTGTCAGAATAAAGAATGTCTTGTTATAAAAGAGTTCTATTGTTATGTAGTCTCTCAAAGGTCCATGCTGGAGGTTTCTTAGACATCTTCATGAAAATTTCCATGCTACAACCCTCATGGACCCATACCAATGCATTTTTTACAGTGTGTACCACTACACCTGGAGGGGTTATTTGTTTTCAGCATATATTCCCTTTAGGCATTTTTTAAACTCTCAATCAGTATAATATTTTCATTTGGGATTATCTGCATGTGGGGGGTCCCAGCATTATACAGCTTTAATCTCATCAACTACAGTATGAGAACGAAGAACATAAACCAAACTAAAAACAAGAAACAACAAAAAAGGAAAAGTGCACAAAATAGTAATATAGATTTACACTTCATCACCGTACAATTTACTCTTATCGCATCTAAAGACTACTAACTCATCTGACTCTAATCTTTTATATCCGATTTATAAATGTCAGTCATCTTATTCATCCCCTTTCGCCTCCTCTCAATAGGACATGGTCATCTTACCTTTCTCTTTCAGCTTCCTCCCTTACCCTAAGTCCCACATTATGGCTCCCCTCCATTATCCAATATTGTATTGCCATTTAAAGGGACATTCTAGTCCAAAACGAACTTTCATTATTCAGATAGGGCATGTAATTTACTTCTATCACCAATTTGGCTTTGTTTCGCTTGGTATTCTTAGTTGAAAGCTAAATCTAGGAGGTTCATATGCTAATTTCTAAGCCCTTGAAGGCCGCCTCTTAGCTCAGGGCATTTTGACAATTTTTTACCACTAGAGGGTATTAGTTCATGTGTTTCATATAGATAACACTGTGCTCACGCACGTGGAGTTCCTATGAGTCAGCACTGATTGGCTAAAATGCAAGTCTATCAAAAGAACTAAAATAAGGGGGCAGTCTGCAGAGGCTTAGATACAAGTTAATCAGAGGTAAAAAGTATATTAATATAACTGTGTTGGTTATGCAAAACTAGGGAATGGGTAATAAAGGGATTATCTAGCTTTTAAAACAGTAAATATTCTGGTGTAGACTGTCCCTTTAATGCAGTGTAAAGGGATTATTTACATTACACCTTCACTGTAGATAGCGATACTGCTTTTACCATTCAGCCAGTGGCGGAGAACCCTCGACCTCCCACATTGATGTGTAGTATAAAGCCTCTTGGTGAGACTGCCTTCTAACAATGATTTCATCCCTTTATAACATTTCACTGGTATTGATCGTGATGTAGATCCCTTAAAGGGACAGTATACACTCATTTTTATATAACTGCATGTAATAGATACTACTATAAAGAATAAGATGCACAGATACTGATATAAAAATCCAGTGTAAAACTGTTTAAAAACTTACTTAGAAGTTCTTAGTTTACCTCTGTTGAAAAGGTAGTTGGAAAGCACATTGCACGTGGGAAATAAGACACTCCCCCCTCCCCCTTCTTTTGCATATGAAAAGACCCTTTACACAGACAGGAGCAAGCTAAAGAAGGTAGCTGACAGTATTCACATAAAACTTTGGGGCTTGGTTAGGAGTCTGAAAATCAGAGCAATGGTATTGAAAAATAAGCAAAACTATAAAAAAAATTAAAAAAAAACTTTATGAGCTATATAAATAGATCATCTACAAAACATTTATGCAAAGAAAAAATGAGTCTATGTCCCTTTAAAGGTATACTAAACCCTAATTTTTGTCTTTCACTCCTCATATCAATTTTTCCTCGTTCACATGCTATCTTGATTTTAAAAGCTAGACTGTCGGCTTAAGAGCCGTTCCATTTTTGGTTGTGAACCTGGGTAGCACTTGCTGATTGGTGGCTAAATGCAGCAAGCGCTAACCAGGTGCTGAAGCAAAAATTGGCCGGCTCCTAACCTTACATTACTGCTATTTCAAATAAAGACGACAAGAGAACAAAGAAAATGTGAAAATCGGAGCAAATGAGAAAGTTGGTTAAAATTGCATGCTCTATCTGAATCATGAAAGAAAATATTTGGGTTTAGTATCCCTTTAATAACAATATGGTGAGTGGCAGTTAGCATCAGGCCCTCAGAGAGAACTATAATAATGGGAGCCAGAAGTACAATTTAATTTTCTCCTAAAAAGAACATGGATGAAGTATGTTATACATACACTCTGTGTCCAACAAAAAAACAAGAGTTCCCTGAATTTAGTACTGTAGCAGCCTGCAAACACTGATCATCCCTCTGGATTAAAGAGACATTCCAGACAAAAAAACAGCTATAGCTTTTTCAAAAGTGTATTTAAGTATGCGTTGTGCACCAGCATTTTAAACACAGCACTTGCTCAGAGATCATAAGGTGCTTGTATCATCTGCTAATTACTCAATTTGTTAATTGTTGACAGGATGCAAACCCTACTGGCACTCTGAGCAGCTGCAGTATTTAAAATGCTGGTGCACTGAGAATATCTAGCTATGCTTCACATGCAGAGAAAAATGCTAACACTAAAATCTTGGCCGGACTGTTATCTGGCAGACATTTGTGTGACGGATAATATTCCAGCAGACAAATGGCTGTCGGATAACAGTCCGGCCACAAGATGGATATAGATTGAAAGAGTTAAAAGCACGTTGGTTAGATTCCCAGAGGCGGTTGCGGCGCCTGAGGCTCTGATTAGAACAGAGCACTCTGGAGCATATCTGTCCTGGGCCGACCTCGGAACACAGTCTCGGACATATGTCTGACGGACAAATGTGCTTCTGCATTCTGTCCGAGAACTCACTAAAACTGAACTTTTACTAGAAGCATTTTTGCCAATACATATATTACATTTTTGAATAGAAACATATTTGCATTATACATTTGCATTTAAATTTTGACTGGAATGTCCCTTTTAAAGTGAATGTAAATTTTGATGCTAAAGTGCCCGGTTTTTAAAAATTCGATTAAAAACAGGGGCACTTTAATACATCAAAATTTACATTTCACTCCTGTTGTGAAAAAAAACAACTTTTTTAAAACTTGACAGCAGCTCCAGCTTCCTCCAGTTGTCGCAAGCCATTTCTGATGTCAGAAATGATGGATAGGACATCCTCCAATCACAGCTTCCCCCCCCCCCCCCCTCCTCATTTTAGACCCAGGAAGAGGCTTTGCAACGGGTGAAGGAAGCTGGAGCTGCTGTGAAGATTAAAAGGTTTTTTTTTCACAACAGGAGTGAAATGTAAATTTTGATGAATTAAAGTGCCCCTGTTTTTAATCGAATTTTTAAAAACCGGGCACTTTAGCATCAAAACTTACATTCACTTTAAAGGGACAGTCAACACCAGAATTTTTGTTGTTTAAAAAGAAAGATAATCCCTTATTACCCATTCCCCAGTTTTGCATAACCAACACAGTTATAATAATACACGTTTTACCTCTGTAATTATCTTGTATCTAAGCTTCTGCTGACTGCCCCCTTATTTCAGTTCTTTTGACAGACATGCAGTTTAGCCAATCAGTGCTCACTCCTAGGTCACTTTACGTGCATGAGCTCAATGTTACCTATATGAAACATTTGAACTAATGCCTTCTAGTGGTCAAAATGTATTCAGATTAGAGGCAGTCTTCAAGGTCTAAGAAATTAGCATATGAACCTCCTAGTTTTAGCTTTCAACTAAGAATACCAAAAGAACAAGGCAAAATTGGTGATAAAAGTAAATTGGGAAGTTGTTTAAAATTGCATGCCCTATTTAAAACATGGAAGTTTTTTTTTTTGGACTTGACTGTCCCTTTAAAGCTCATAATACAGCAAATGTTTTTAAATGCTCCTGTTAGATCTGTGATTCCCAGATCTCTTTCCTTTGGAATATCTTTGCTTTTTGAAAAGTTTTAAATCTCCCAAGGGCTCAATTATTGCAGCACGAGCCTACAAAGTGTATGTATATATGTGTGTATATATATATATATATATATCTATCTATCTATCTCCATCCAACAGTACAGGCACTCAGTGGTCTTTTTTAAATAAAAAAAAATAATTTATTCAATCAAGTTAAAGACATGACGTTTCTGTGCATTGCTGCACCTTTTTCAAATGTCAAAAAGTTACATACAACAAATAACCTAAAACTAGTAACAAACTTACTGATAATGTGTCCTTTATATATCCCTCTCGTTCGCCTAACAGCTCACAGTGTACCGCCATCTTGGTTGGGCGTCTGACGTCATCAGAGCGCATCATTGTGCGCAACGTCATCTCCCCCATGCCTACGTTGTCATGGTAACCCATGTACACAATCTGTTATATCAGCTATTATATTTTCGTAGGATAAAGGATATACGTCGATCTATGTAGTACTGCTGCTGCTACTGCTGCAAATGGGCAGAGGTGTTCACTTGGAATACAGTATACAATCCACACAGGATATCTATAACATCGCAGCTAGACCTGCATCCACCGCAGCACACATACAACAACCGATCCCATACAGTATCTCAAAGGAAAAACAAAATATCAAATATGTCTAATGAACTTGTAACCTGCACCTAATATATATTCATTTCTTAGGTTGTCCTAAATAGTGCCTTATCCATACAAACACTAATATTAACAATTTATACAAGGGGAAAAAGAAAGAGAAAGTTTTTTTAAAAAATATACTTCCTGTCTTAATGGATTATGTTAGAAACTTTAGTATATAGTGAGACTCCAAAAAAGACTATATAGGTCAGTATCCATGGAAAAATAGTCTGAGAGAATAGGTCACATCCTGTGTCATTCGACCTAGTAGAAAGGGCTAAAGTCCAGGGAGGTGTTAAGGGCCTTGGGGGACAGGGTATCCAGTCGATCCACTTGCTCTCAAGCTGAAGCAGCGATTTTCCTCGATTACCCCCACTAGGCATGGAAGGTTATTGATCTATAAGCACAGATCTCAAACTTGAAACGGCATGTTAAAACTTGCCACAGTGGCGTGCCACTGGTTGTTCAGATTCTCTCTTGATGAGTGCTTCACGTATGGCACAACGGTGATTGGTCATACGCTCCCGAAAGGTTGTCACCGTCTTGCCAATATATACCCTGGAACACGGGCATATCAGCATATATATCACAAACTTACTTGTACAAGACAGTCAATGTCTAATCTCAAACCTGTGA